>NC_042997.1:150279922-150319922 GCF_006345805.1 Octopus sinensis
TTCTATTGCTAATGCTATGTACTAGGCTTCTCTTAATAAAGTTGGGATGATTACTTGCAGCGTTAATGTATTTGAGGTTTGTGTTGGATTTCATGTAGGTTTCATAGAGTGCTGTGGCTAGGTTGCAGGTTGTGTCTAAGTAGTTAATAGAAGTGTGTTCCTTTTCGATAGAAATAGATAGCCCAAATCTTTTGAAGAATTTATGTAGTTTTTCTTGATAAGCTCTAGTTTCCTATTTGATGGTTTCTTAATTAAGAGCGTCATCCCTGTATAGTCCGCCTTTGAGTTCCGGGAATTCGTCCTGTACGTATGACAGCAGATAGATGCCTACCAGGTCAGTTATTGGTGCTGAATCTGGGGTTCCCATGGTGATATCAAAATAGTTAGAGGTATCTTTACGTACCCAGAGTTTGTTATCAAAGCTAATAAGTGATTTCCTCGCTTCCAATATTACATTTATTTCCTTCCTGTTCAATTTCGTGTAATTTGTGGCGTATATTAGGGCTCTATTGAGAATCGTAGGTTTAATTGAGAAGTAGTAGTTTACTATGTCTATCTGTATGAATTTGTAGTTGCTCTTGTTCTGTATGTTGGAGAAACAGTTGATGGCTTTATATGTGTTGGACCATAATTCCAGGGTTATTTTGCTTTTTGATGTATTTATCGAGTATTAGTTTGCTTAATTTACATATATATCTGATTTGTTAGGGCATATTAATCTTACTTTAGCATCGGTTAGGAAGTTAGGTTTATAGTCTTCTATAGTGATGCGAGGTCTGGATGCCACGAATGGTTCAGTTTTGTCCGCTAAGTTGTAGTCATTCATAATTTCCTTGGCTGTTAAGTTCATAGATCTTAAGGTGCTATCTGGTGCTAATTTATATATTTTAGTGATTTCCTTTTGTAGCAGTTGGTGGTTGACTTCCAGAGTGTAAGAATTCCTAACTTTGTCTGAGTGGACAATAATTCCGCTTTTTGATTTAAGCTTATATAGCAAGTTCTTTTAGGTTCTTTTGGTAGCTATCATACCTTAGTGGGTGTGGCTTGAATTTAAGATTCTTAATTGTATCCCATAGTTTATTTTCAAAGGCCTATAGGTGGCTGTTTGGTGGGGGTGTTTTCCTAGTTTTGAATCCTTTAGTGAGTTCATTTTTGTTGTGAAGGTTCTGTGTCACGGGTTTAACTTGCCTGTCATGATATAAAGCTTTCCAGCGTAAGCGGTGGGTAAAGTCAGTTACTTAACTGATGACTTCTTTAAGATATACACTTTTGGGTGGAATGGGTATATCTTTTAAAGAGGCTTCCATTGTTATTTTCTCCATTTTGCCAGTGTACGGTTAGTTGATGGCACCAATGTGGGAGAAGAAAGAACTGAAATTTCTGTTGCGTGCATTGATGATTGCTAGCAGCGATCCTCCAGACATCATCATCACTGCTGCACTTAACAAAAATGACTTTTGTAGAACTATTAGATAGAGCGGAAGAAAAATGAATTCATCCGATCCTGTATGCTTATCAGACTTCACATTGACACCAAGGATGTCATAATGGAAAACTAATGGCAAAGCTGATAAGGATAGAGAAAAGGAGACAAAACCCAGAAGTCTCTTTGATCCAGTAGTTTCTCAAAAGAATTAATCTCCCATCCTATCAACAATCAGGCAGAAAAGGATGAGGGAGCCAAAGAAGCAGCAACCAGAAGCTTCTCTGTGCCAATGGTCCGAAAAAGGAACGGAGCCCTCATCCCTTTGGACAACCAGAGGAAATAAATTCCCACCACAAGAAAAAGGAAGGACAGAACACGAAGAAAGAAAGAGAGAAAAAAGTAAAAGAAAAAATGAAATAACCAAAGCTGAACCCCCCACCCACCAAACAAAAAGCAAAAAACCGCACAGAGGATCCAGTGCAATCCAAAATTCTGGAGGAGAGACTCAAGGACCTGCAAATTGTACATGCAAGGCAAATGTTGGCATTAGGAAGACGGCAAAAACTGCTGATTTGCTCACCCGAGAAGCCGCCAAAACTACAGGGGCCTTAAGGATAATATATTCTCCGAGAAAAGACAACAATCGTCCTCAAAGGTAAAAATATCGACAAGAAGTGCACTCTACAGAGGTTATGCACAAACTACCGCAAAAGATTGTGCAGCAGCTGACCTGGCAACACTAAGCGCAAAAAAAGGAACCTTGCCCACCACTGCGCAAGACTACCACAGTCAACAGACACGGATGGCCTCTCCTAGCACCTGCACAGTCGGCACGCCAATATTTTTACTAAATATTGGGGGAGGAGGACGGTTGCATCATAATAAAAGCAAAACTTCGTTCCTGAGAGACATTGCTATATGCAATCAAGCCCTATGCATAGCACTCGTAGAAACTCACCTCAGCCCTTATATAGAGGATGCAAAAGTACATGTATCATAATACGCCATACTGCGAACAGACAGAAGGGAATGGAGCCATGGTGGAGTTGCTGTATACATCAACGATAACCTCACACCACAGGTCTTACTAACATACTCAAATCAGTATGTAACACTCAAATTGTATACATAAGACAACACAATATAGTCATATGCAATACATGTAACCAACCGGATGCTCCAAACTTCATAGGCAAGTTTGAAAATTGCCTCACAAGAATTAAAGAAATCCTCCTGCAACTGGAACACTACGTGAGCATATTTCTTATGGGTGATTTCAACTTCCCCCACGTCAAATGGCCCGAAGGCCTCATGCTTTCAGGAATCACTCATTGCAAACAAGCACAGGTGGAATCCCTGCTCAACTCCATCAATGCCCAATTTTGAAGCAAGCTGTACTCTGAGCAACTAGGGCGGGTAGCATTTGGGATCTATGCTTCACGAACAATATCGACATCGTTCATGATGTGAAAGTGACGGTGACATTAGTCTCGGATCACAACATAACAAAGCTGTCAAATTTTGGGCCGAAAATAGCCAGAGACATACAGCCTAAAGGAAGCATCCGAAATCTCTGCAATCTGAACTTCCAGAAAGCAGATTGGAAATCGATCCAAAAGGAGATCCTTAGACAGGACTGGCCGAAATGTCTCTCCACACCAGACATTGGCATGAAACTAGAATATGAAAATTACAGAGGAGGCTGGTCCACAGGGAATTTCAATCCCAGAGCCTAAATCAGTGAGGGACCTGGGTATCGACATGAGTGATGATACCTCTTTCCAAATGCACGTTACCAGGATGCTGAAGAGCTAAGTTCCAGGGACGTAAACATACCAGAATAGGTTGTCAAAGTACGTCATCAAGAATAGTGTCCCTTGCAGTAAAGATCGTTGGTATTTGTTATCTAACTACCAGAAAATATTTTTGTACCCTAGGGGTACATTACTCATTATGCTGAAAATTTGAAGAATTATGACCATCTCGGGAACATAAACGATGTATGTTCCCATTGTGAATGAAAGCGGATGAAACATATTGATTATATGGGGATCAAGGAAAAGGCATGTAAACGCACCCATCTTCTATTTTATTATATATAAGATAAAGTAATGTGTGTATGCGTGTTTGTACGCTGGCATAATTACATCCATGTGTGTCTTAGTCTTCTATTTTGTGATACATAATTAGATTTGCCAGATTTCTTTTTATATCAAATATGAAATAGTGTGCATATTTCGCTAAACCGTAAAATTATCTTTACCGATAAGCTAACCCCAAGCCATTTTCAGATAAATAATTCGACTTCTAATTGTATTAGGGATTTTACTTTCTGTTTTGAATGCACGAAGTAGCGTGTGTGTTGTCGTTCTCTGAAAAAATTGTTCAATATTTCTCAACTCTTGTAGTGAGTGTGAAGTGAGCGTCACAATTTCATTGCTGTTTGTTAGATAAATAGATAAGAATAATATCTAACGCTGCAATTTGATACATGTGTTACTTGATATAGGTTGGGAGACAGATATACTACTACTTTATTTATCAAGTGAGCTAATGAGGAGTTAAAATAGCAACTGCCAAAGAGGTTAATTAACGGATTAAATGACTTATTAAAATAATATTTTTTTATCACGCAGATGGTAGCTCACACATATTATTTCTTTATAGAATGATCTTTCTCTACGCTAAAAATGTGCATATATTTCTGTGTACTTCTTAATTAGCTATCCGTTTGGTAATAACGCTAGCAAATTCACTTCCAAGTAATACTTTCGCTATGGATGATCTGAACTGTTTCTACAAGTCCGGAGGTGTCACCTGTACTTAAAGGAGAAATGTAAAATTAATAACAATCATCAAGAAATGTTTTTCTTCCAGCGATTATTTGATGCTATTATAGGTTTGTAGTTGTTGCTGTTGTTGTTTTACAATACCTGTCTAGTTTTAAAGAGTTTTTAGAAATGGGTAATTGCGCACTAATTAGCAGCATGTAATAATAAGATGCGATAATTATGTTGTATTATTTATTTATGATTGTGTCTACTGACTTAAAGAAAAGATTCTAATTATTGCGTAACTTGTTTGCACTTAAATGAGGGGAGTAGGAAAGTAAACGAAATCCCGAGCATTTTCTCACTACGTGAATTGGACGAACTGCTTGTTTTCATAGCTCCTATTGCAGTTTTGATACTCAGTTTCAACTGAATTAGTTTTCTCTAATATTTCAGTGCTACTATCGATTTTGTAAGGGTCTTAAAAGTCAAATGACCCTAATACATGTGTTAAGTTGGTCTTCCACTCTGTATCAGCTAAATTTCTTAGAAATCTTGTTTGTTAGAGAGACAATATAGCCACTTTTCCAATGACCACAACATCAATCACACAATAACGCTACATTATTTCAATTATTATTTTACCCCTGCTGGGAATTAAAATAAATACGAGAAATTTGAATTATAGTGTAACCTCATTAGTTGTTCAAACTATCAATTTTATACATTGATTTATTATAACAATACACAATGACTAAGATTTATGGATGTGTACGCCGGTATAATGCCGTATTTCTCTCATTCCCATAAGTATCAGCCACATAAATGAATTGAAATATCTCCACATAGATACTGAGGTCGAGTCTTGGGTCAGCTTGTCGAAAACTTACCACTTCGTTTGCTGCGCTAGACATTCTATCTATTATCGATATCCTGTATATAGAGGTGAATGACACTTATGGTAGAGCCATGACAAAATTGTCTTGCAGTCGTTAGTAACGTCCCAAGTTCAAATCCTTCTAACGATTGACTTTGCATTCGTTTCCCATAGTCGATAATCTTAAAATTTTTTCAATTACTTCCACTAAATCTTTTTTGAAAATACATGGATTTGGGTCAAGGAGAGATTTCTTGCAGTTGCCAAACGTTCTTCTCACCCAATTTGTTCACAAGTATGCAGATTGTTTTCATTTAAAAAAAATTGTCCATCGTTATATAAAGGAAAATTATTCCTTGGTGCGGAACTCCAAATGACTGCAGTTATTTGGAAGGCTGCATTCAGAAATTGCTGAGAGAAGATTGGGAAAAAAGACTGATACACTTGAAATATGTAAGAATTATGGAAGAAGCAAGTTAATCAGAATTTTCATTGAAATTCTTATCGTTGGTCGTAGAACAGGCGAACTTTTGCGAGTTGGTGACGAAAACGTTTTTGTAATAAATAATTATCCGTCAATCACTTGAATACCATATTTTGGAGGCGATATATACGGCTTATATATATAACAGCATCACATTTCCATGTATTTAAGCAGTGTTCCAGTGTGAGAATTATTTGAGTGCTGTCCAGGTCATAAAAATAAACAGGCCAAAGTAATTTATTATTCTACTCAGCTTCTGTTTTAGATGAAGTTAGGACAAGGTTTAATAAATGTCAAATTGCCACGAGACATAATTTAAAGACTGCTGGCTCTGATATATGTAGTGCATTCCTTTGTTTTAATTAGTTCGTAGGATGCTGTTCTGTGTTTGTTCTTTGAAGGAAACTAGGTTACCACGTCCGTGTTGATGTATTAGAAAACAGTTTTTGTACAGTTACGATTTTATTACATTATTAAGAAATTAGCTACTTATATTCTTGTCTCGTAATATAGACAATTTATAGTTAACGATCTGTCTATTACTGCTGCTATATGTATTAAAATGTATGTTATGCTAGTTTACCCATCCATTGCTTTTAAATGTTAGTTTATAAATTTGAGTGAGTAATAATGAAATCAGTACCAAATATTACTTTGCCTGAGAGCAAAAAGTAGATATAGATTTTGTGTTGATTGGTCATTCTTTTCTTCCATTTGTCATTTCATTTTCTTTGCTCGACTCTTTCAACATACATATCTGTGTGTGTGTGTGAGTGTGTGTGTGTTAGTGTGAATGTGTGCGCACGCATGCGTGTATACAAGGTGCGAGGGGTATTTGAGGAAAGTTTCAGCATAAATGAATATGTATTTGAATAAACATTTGCGCAGTTAGTTTTGATAATGATTTTTAAAGCTAATTATGCTATGAAACCGCCATCGGCTTCGATGACTGTTTCAATGCTGGTATGCGGACACTATACAGTCCTTATTAACTTCGGACATCACCTTGACAATAGCTGCCTTCAGGGAAGCCATGGTATTATGAGAATGATGACTATTCTTTCTTTCAACAGTGCTCCACACGTAGCAGTCCATGAGGTTCAAATCTGGCGAGTTTGGAGGTCACATATTTGGTGTTACATAATCGCAAAGATTATCTGACAACCATTCTTGGGTGATTTGGGCTTTGTGAGAAGTTGCTGACTCTTGTTGTGACACGCATGACCTTCCATTGCATACTTCCTCAATCCAGGGCTTGATAACTGTTTCCAGTATCTTAATGTATCCAGCAGTACACATTGTATGCTCCTGTGGTAAAAAGTGAGAAGGCATCACAGAACCTTCGCTACTCACCACTCCTATAACCATCACAGTTGCTGGAAATTTAGTGTGCATCACTCTGGGTACTTCAGAAGGGTCTGCACATAACCACCTGTAATTTCCTCTTTTATACTTTTGCTCCTGGTCAAAGTCTTTTCGTCAGAGAAAAACCAAAGCGTGCCTTGTTCATGAGGGATTTTCACTTTAAGTAACAGTTTTGAACGGATGAGATGGTTTGCTTGTGTCTTTGACGGCCCGAATTGGCTTTCCCTTATTACATAGGAGTTGTATCGAATGTCACGATGTGCCACAGTTCTGAGAGTCCACTGTGACACATGCAGCTCTTTAGCAATGGACTTCATTGATCTTCTGAGGTTTTCCGTGACAATGTTTTGAACATGTGGTATAAATTCTGTTGTCCTTTTAGTGTCTGAACTTTGTGAATATTTGTTTGCCCTTTGACACAGGTGAAACTTTAATATCACATGCCTCCAATTCCAACTGAGCTGTGTGTACAAACGATCTTGCAACTTTTAGAAAGTTGCAAATTTCTAAATCGCTGTGGTTTGCATGTATAGCAACTATTACTGCATGTCTTCTAATTTCTTGAGTTAACATTATATCTCGAAAGTGTTATCTGAAAAAAAAAGTAATGCATGAAATAATTTGAAGGTGTAATGAGCTAAAAGCGAAATGTCCTCAAATACCCCTCGCACCTTGTATATCTTTGCCATCATTCGGTCGAACAAACTCTAAAACTTTAATGTGTAACTTTAACACTCCTACGCTCATATACACTTTCTCCCTATCTCTTTCTCTCATACATTTTTTATTTCTCTCTTACTGGATTTTATCTTTACACACACAATTTCTGCATAACCAAAAGGAAACGATATCTTTTTGAAGCTATAATTGAAAGAGAAAATTATATTTAAAATGCTACTCATCTAGTAATAAATACTTCAAACGCTTTGTTTAATGGTGTAAAATTTATCATGAGACAAGAGTCACAATAAACACATTCTTAGTACAAATACTTCAATTTCTTACTTTCTTAATAGACGTACTATTTCTGTAAAAGATTAGCATACAATAAACATGATTTGTCTTGATCGTATATTACAAATAATTAAAATAATTTGCATCCTCCATTGAAAGAAAGACGTCACAAAAAGTTATATAATTTATTTTACATAATATCAATAAATTTTGAAAATATAGTATCATAGTGTTTTGCTTTGCATCATTTATATCTTCGTAGTAATATCTGTCAGTGAGTTTTATCGATTTTTGAATTGGCGAATTGTTTGTTGGGCAAGTAACTTTTTTATTTCTAAGTCGCCACTTTGCTTTTCAGCCTTATTGGGTTCAATATAATATAGTTAAATTCAAGTATTGATGTTATTTTAATCAACTTTCATAAGCGCTAGCAAGCTATATGCAATTATGATACGGTAGAACCCATATACCGGAGCTATAATGGCGCCTATCAGTCGTGCTAAGCGAAAGATGTGTTGACAAATATTTTTACAAGTTTTAAATTTTTAATGATAGCAAAAAATATTGTAGTTAAATATCTATTAAGAATTTTGCTAAGTGGATTTTTAATCGTATGCTTACACAGACGCCTCAGATTATTTGCTTACGCTATACGTTTTAGCTTTATTTGACTTTCAATTATAGATTTAGTACATATTTTAAAATCGCGTACGAAAGTGGGGTGCAAAATGAAATTATTTCTCGTAGAATTTCGAAAAGAATATGTGTGCCAAAGTATATAGAACTGAAATGGTTTAGCAATAATACTAATGAATACACTTGTAGATTATCTCTTTATATATCACACTTACAATACCATGTTTTTGTTTGAAAAAATTCGACTTAGTGTAATAAATATTTGGGTTGTTGAATAATTATATTCATTTTTTGGTTGTTGAATTAATAATATCAAATTTTGTTGTTTAGTTAGTGTGATTATGTTTTGTAGGATTAGAGGAATAGGAAAAGTTAGAAGTTGCGGTCTCTGAGTGTTTTGTTAAAACGTGTATAGTAATCATTTGGGGTATGATATACCGGATAAAGTGTATATGAGCAATAGGCTCATCATGGCCAAGCTAAAAATTTAGAGAGAAATATTAAAGAAAAGCAGTTATAAATTCGTGCCCATGTGCAAAAACCCACACATATGTAAGCTTGTGTATGGTGAGTACAAACGTATAAAGATGCTTATATACAAGCATATATACATGGGTAGATGCGTATTCGCACTTAAAGAAGAATTGGCGGAATTTCGTCTATCTTTATGTTGTGTGTTCATATTTCGCCGAGGTCGACGTTTCCTTTCATCACTTTAGGGTCAATAATTTAAGTGTCAGTTGAGTACTGCAGTTGATGTACTCGACTATCCTCCCTCTCTACCCCGAAATTTCTGGTCCTGTGCCAAAAATTGAGGCGAATAGATGTATGTCTGTGTGCGTGTGTGTGTACGTGCGCGCGCGTTCTAGAGCGCAAAGTTTTGTGCCTATACATATATACGTATAAAGCCGATTTAGCTACATCCTTAGAAGGTCACAATAAAAATGACGAAAATTTAGTTATGAAAACGTACATCATCCGTATGAGAGGAAGAAATAGAAAAAGAGAGAAATGAGTAGTAGAAGTAGTAAAAGAGAGTAACGAATAATAGGTAGATATATATATATACATGCAAATGAAAACAAATTCATATAGCAGACATACCAGAAGTTTCATTTGTTTATGTATATATAGACGCATATAGATAAGCCCACACGTAGATTTATAGCAGTATATATATACCTATATATATATATATATATATATCACACAAACTCATATATCTCACACAACTGCATATATATATATATATATATATATATATATATATATATATATATAATATATATATATATATATATATATATGTGTGTGTGTGTGTGTGTATATATAATACAAGCGGTCTTAACATGCATGTGTGTGCTTCAGTACAGAGAAATAGGGAGCGTAAAGCACTAAGAAAACGTAGACAATGGTGTGGTTATAGACGTGCACACATCACAAAATATAACGGCAAAGGAGTATACAGTAGTACAAAGATAATTAAATTCTCATACACACACACATACACACTCACAGTTATTGTTCTCCATAGGGATACAAACAGAAATGTGCAAGTAATTACTTACAGAGATATATAAGAAGTTTAGATGTATGAGGTAAAAAGGGGACAACAACAAGAGACGAAAATAGAAGCATAAGCATTAGGGACTAATATAACGGTAGGTTCATAAGTGCAAGTATTTAGGTAGATTATCTATATATAGCGGTAACTTCAAAGATGTGTATTTGTGTACCAAAATACAACAAATGTGGGACAAACTCAGGCATCTGACAATGTGAATTTGTGAAAGGAAATAGCGTGAAAAATATGTAAAGCTATATAAAGCTGAAGTTGTCTGTGTATGGCAAGTTTGGTAGCCTTCAACTAACACTATCTCCTCCGAGACCCTGCGGCGCAATTTGACCAAAATTGAGAGTACGATAGAAGAAGGCTTGCTCTTCCTTCCATAGAATAAAAAATTCAAATCGGACCATGTTAACACCCAAAATTATTTACATCAAAAAGGTGGTTTTTTTCTATGATAATCCCTATATTTTACGATTCTTTTGACTGCTGTGACGCCATTTTTCGGTATATTTCAACCAGAAAAATGTTTCCTTAAAGAGAATAACAAGCTACAAAATGAAAAAGTTTTACTTTTCAAAAATTCCAATTCTAAAGGGTCGAAACAAACCCCAGCAATGCCGGGCGATACTGCTAGTTCTTATATATTTTATAATGTCAAGAAGCAAATTTATCCTTTAACAGCAAAATTTGATTTTGTCATTATTTCACAATGATGTTAAATATCTACCAAACAATAGAATTGATATTTTCTGTAATTCATGTTGCCGCAATAAACTTGACTTGTGTCAACAGAAAATTGTGTCCGTTATGACATTCATCAAGAAAGGATATAGTTGCGCATAAATCTGTTTTCCGCATTTATGGATAATGAAATTTTGAGTGGATATATCTGATTTCTATTGTCACAGGGATAAGAAAAATCTATCATTCGGAATATAATTTCATAGTTCTCCGTTAAACAGAAGCACACTTTTTCTTGTATATCATTTAGTCTTACACAGTATTTGACAGAAATTAAATAGAAGTGGACTAGAACTTAAAAGGTTTGGCATTCAGAAAATGAACGTTCTGTACATCTTATGAGAATACGATGACTATACCTAAGCAATTGAAATTTAGTGAACGAATATTTGGCTTCGTATAATTTCAGTTATAATGTGCTGTGTTTATTGTCGGTTTGTTGCGGTTTAGCTATGATGTAAGAGACAATGATTTGGAAACATTATCAGTTGTAGAATGGGATGTTCTAACAATGCTTTCATTAACGCTACTCTCATACGATACTTTATGGGAGGAAGTATTTCTTAAATAAAATAAAAGTATATTAAGTATGTGTTAGTAACACGTAAGATGAATGGAGATTATTGCAAGTAGTTTATGTTTCACTATTCCGGTGACAATTCTGGATCATTCTTCGTTCTCTTTAAAGTGATTCCTTTAAAGAAAATCAATTTTCTAGCGTTTGTAGAAATTGAGAGTTTAAACAAAATGTAGCATATTTATTTAGTTTTTGGATTTGGTTTGCAAGATTCTTTATATGAGTTCGTGTGTTGAAGCATATTCTGTTGTGTCTGGGGAGATTCATTTTCTTTTTGTGCCTTATAATGTAACACACTCACCGGTAAATTTTCTACTTATTTATTAAAAATAAGAAAGAAGTGGATATTTTACCGGTGAGTGTGTTACATTATAAGGTACAAAAAGAAAATGACTCTCCCCAGACACAACAGAGTAGCATATTTACTTATATCTTTGATAGCATTCTTGACATGGATCTGGATTTGGCCAATACTGTAGTTTACTATGAATATAAGAGAAAACAATTGATTAGATTTAGTAAAAGGCGTACTTGTGTAGTAATTATGGCAAAAAAAAAGAGAATGTTTTGAAAAAAATAGGATACAAAATAGTTTTCCAGGTATTATTCTTAATAATAAACAGAACAAACACCAACATATCTATAATGTCTAAACTCGATGTGCGTCCATAGAATGGACGTCGAAGGAAATATTTATGGAATTTTAATTGTTGCAGAACTAGCAACTTTTACCCTTGATTTTCACAGTTTTGATGTTATGTCAATATCTGAATCATGGGAAATCTTACAAATATAGAATAGTAAAATAAAATGCTTAAACGAACTGCGATTTTCGCACGCAATGCAGATAACTAGGCGTTGGAGTGGCTGTGTGGTAAGTAGCTTGCTTACGAAACTCATGTTTCTGGGTTCAGTCCCAATGCGTGGCACCTTAGGCAAGTGTCCTCTACTATAGCCTAGGACCGACCAAATCGTTGTGAGTGGGTTTGGTAGACGGAAACTGAAAGAAGTCCGTCATATATATATATATATATATATATATATATATGCGTGTGTGTGTGTGTGTATGTATGCATGTGTATATGTTTGTCTCCCCAACGTAGCTTGACAACCGATGCTGGTATGCGTACGTCCCACTAACATATGTATGTATGTATCATGGGTCATCCCAGAAATAATGCAGTTTTTCAATTGCATGAACCAAAAGTTGGAAGGGGACGGGATAATGTACCTGCATCAACTTGCTTTAGCAGCAGGTAGTAATTTTGTCTTATATGTATTCTTAGAGCAAGTTTTGAAGAGTGCAGTTCGAATCTAATATTTATTTTTTCAATGCTGTATTTGAAGTGACAAAGGTGCATATTCTGCATATTTTTGCTTTATATGTTCAATAAAGGTAACAGCGCAACAGAAAGTGCGAGGGATATTAATGCAGTATATGGGGATCGGACAGTAAGCATAAGCTAGTGTCAATGGTGGTTCCAGAAATTCCGAGCCGGATACTAAAGTCTAGATGTCGAGCCACGTCCCGGAAGATCCGTAGAGTTGGACGAGGACGTCCTGCAAACCCTGGTGGAGTAAAATCCCATCGTAACTGTTGAGGAATTAGCAGAGACGCTGCTTGGATTTGGTCATTCAACCATTTATTGACACCAGCGTGCCATCGGAAACGACTATCTTTGGTTTCAAGATGAAAGGTGTTCTTCCATTAGGATAATGTTCGACCACATACAGGGAGGATGGCATTCGAAAGGCTGGAGCCGTTAGAATGGTAAATGATGCACCACCCTCCATATTCGGACATTGCCCAATCTAATTAACATTTATGCTACTGTCTTCATAACCATTTGAACGAAAGAAATATGAATTCTGTAGACGAGGTCAGAACAGTACTGTTGAAGTATTTTTCGTGACGTACAAGTGAATTTTAGAAGAGGAGCTTGCAAGTCTACCAGATAGAAAAAAGAGCATTGTCGAAAATGAACGAGAGTATATTTTAGATTAAAATGATCTTTGTTTATCTTAATTTTGAAAAATAAAAGAAGTATAAAAAAACTGCAGTATTTATGGGATGATGTAGAACATACGTATATATATGTATGTGTAACAGAACATGCTCAAATTCAAATATGATACACTCACACATACATAGATTCTGAAATGATTTCTCATCAGCATTTGAATGCTCCTGACATAAAAGGTATTAACATTAATTCCCTATATGCATATAAGCATGCGCGCGTATGTAAAGAATTAATTTTGATTGCATGTAATAATTTAGTAGTTAATCTGTCATTTACTAAGAAAACAGTGTGTAGGCATGTCAGTTTTGATAACAATTTTCTAAGATTAGGAAGTGTCAAAAAGGAAATACAATTTCTGCAGTTGTAATTGAGACTTTGTTTTATACAAAGACTCTTCTGTATGTCTAACACACTTGCATATTTATTTACATTTATCCGCATTCTCGTACATCTATGAACACATATAAATATATGCATGTATGTATATGTGATTGTATATATACGGATGGAGATAAGTATACAAATTTGCTTAAAAACACAAGTATGCTCTTGGGCAGATATACACATATCGGATGTCTTAGTTTAATAAAGTTTTCCGGCAGTGCTTAGTCTATATGTCTCTGTGTGCTAGCTCATAAATATGTATCTAAGTTTACTCGTACTATCATTTCATAAAATTTACTTAGTTATTACCAATGAACACAGACAGACAGACACACACACACACACACACACACACACACACACACACACACATTTTGCCGGTGAGGGTACCCATTTATTTGTTCCATTTAGCCTTCGTTTGTGCTTTTGTTTGTGCATCTTTATATATGATATTCGTTATCTCCTCTGTGATTTCATAACTTAGATATAATAAGCACGTTGTTTTTAAAAAGCTAGTAATATGTCAGAAACTTTAGTATCCGCACTAGCAAACTCAATTTAGTGTCCATTTTACTGAAGAATTGCATATAATCCTAACTGCGCAATTGCTTCAACATCTGCAGTTTACTGCTGTATCATATATGTATTTATGAATAACGAATATGTGTGGGTGCCATTATGAATGCTGAGTCATCCATGTAATGTGTTATTAACGTTTATGCTACGTATAAAGGCTAAATATTTATTTGCTGAGGTGAGGACGATTGCATTTGTGAAGACGGAAATGGAGAGCACATTAGTATCTTGAATGTATTTAATACATGTACGGATGTGCGTATGTATATATATGATTCAGTCTTACCAAGTACCTGTGTGCATATGGGTTTCTGTATGCGAGTAGATGAATGGTAGCGGGTATTTAATTATATGTGTACGCATATCCGGCTTTATTAATCAGTTCTCTTATAGAATAAAAATATTTCTCAGTATCTTATTTATTTTAGACTACTTGTAAACAAACACGATGGGATTTGTCTGGTTTTATATTTAACTCCCGAAGTTCTCAATTGCCAACGCGTGTCTGCTTTTTGAGAGTTTGTCAGCGTAATTTCTAAATTTAAACACTTGAAGTGGCATAATTGTGTAGCCATGGAAATCAGATTCGTTGAGGGCAGAAAACAAATTTTCAAACAATATTTCTCTATGAACACATTAGTATGATTCTACATATCTTTTGCGTCACACCAATTGAAGTAATACGAATGAGTGACAAAATAATCAATGGTTGGTTATAATTATACAGGTAGAGGCGGCAGCGGGTACTTTGCCCTCATAGTGTTGCAAGTACACTAATACAGAGAAAACGAGGAATGGAAAAATATAGATATGTAAAGAGAGAGAGTGAAAGAGGAGAGAGAGAGAGTGAGAGAGGAGAGAGAGAGAGACACAAGATTGATATTCAAAAACAGACAGAGAAAACACGATGGAAATGCAAGAGACAAAGTGAAAGCCTTAAAGAAAACAAATAGAAAATAGAAAATAAGACTTAATAGCAGTAAATGATGATTGACTGGTGGTGGTTACAATATTTATTGTGACAGAAGTTGTTTGCTGTGGTTGGTTGTTGTGGTTGGTTGTTATGGTTGCCTTGATGGTGTCAACGACATTACTCAACGACAATTAGTTGCACTAAATCATACTATACATTTTGTAACCTAAATCTACTCGTCACACACAACTCCGTTCATACACTCATCAGCATCACCAACGTTAAGTAACACTCTGTCGACATTATTACCACAACAAACTATTACAGTTCCCAATGCATGTATATATGTACTTGTTTGTGTGTTTGTATGTGTGCTTGTGTGTGTGTGTGCGTGTGTGTCTATGTGTGTTTGTGTGTGTGTATCATAGCCTCCACTTCTATCTTTGTCTTCTCAATCTCCAACACAAAACAAATACAGTTCTCCGTTTTCTCAAGCAAAGCGTATGAGATTTCCACGGTTTCACTTGTCTGTTTCATAAGACAAATGAAAATGAAACTCAGGTGTTTTGAATATATATCACTTTTCCTTATGCCTTCAGCTCGCACTTTTTACTTTGCTCATCTTAAAGCATAAGCACCTAGCTTACAGGAAGAGTACAACCTTTTACCCGCGGGATGCTACACCCTACAAGGGACAGACAATTGTAACCGCGGAAAAGATAAAAACATAGAAAAAAATAATCTTGCTTTGATCGCTATGACTTCGTACTAAAAGAATAACAAAAATCCTCTAAGTGGATTCGTCACAGTTATATTCACCACCAGCCGTGACTGCAGAAATAAAAGCATTCAGCATGTTGAAAATTTAACATGGCAAATACGAAAAGGATATGCAACTCGAATAATAGAGCATTCACTAAATAGGAAATGGTGAACCATGACAAATATTCACTTGTTCATGAATTTTGTTTTTTCAAATTTTTAAGGAAGGAAATCGAAAAATCGGGTATAATGAAGATACTGAATTTAGCCTGGATTTCTATCGCCTTTATGTATTCACAGCGATGTCCTATGCCGTCGTAATGTATAACGACCTCTCTCTCTCTCTCTCTATATATATATATATATCTGTCCCTCTCTCTATCTGTCTCTGTCTCTCTCTCTCTCTCTCTCTCTCTCACACACACACATATCACATGCACACATACACATATATATATAAACGGAATTTGTGTGTGCCATTGTATTGTATATGAATTACAATACAGGAATACTTATATACATACGCGCATTTATGTCGAACAAATGAGAAAAACTACTCAATGCATATAGTGGATTATATGGTTTCCTTATTTTAACTGCTGATGCTTGTCTCGGGACTGGAATTTTTATGCCACTGTGATCTTTATGCGATGTTACCTGATGTTGTGGATGTAGCAAAGTGAATCATACCGAACTCTTTCACAGACTACTGTCATTAGAAAACACTGTATCAATGACAATAGTTTACAAATTGTCAATTGCGTATAATTTAGTTTAATTCCAGGCAGTTGAACGGAAATACTCGTGCATACTTCTCTGATATGCAGTAAAAGCATACTATGTGTGTGTGTGTTAAATTAAGTTCATTATTTTAAAAGCTAATTTGAGAGTAACAATGAAACGTTTTAAATTATCTGACATCGTTGTCAAATAATTAGCGTGAGTAAAACTGACGAATTATGACACAAGGGAGGTAGAGACATAACTTTCTCGATGAAACTAAGTAATGTGCATACACTCACACGCACATACACCTACAATTATACATATACATATAACTAGTATGTAATATTAATTTTATTTTATTTTCTTTCTTTCATTTCAGTTCTGGGTGTTGTTGTTGTTGTTGGTTTTTCTATCGAAAAAATGTCTTTCAACAATACTATAATACGTTGCGAATAAACTCGACTGGATCTACTTCTGAGTACCTGATTGCCTGTCTGCCTAGTAATGACTTGAACCATCCTTAATTCATCAAACGGTAATCTTCATATTTGTTTATATTCGTTTTGAAATTCTGTGTGTCTTTTGTTTGTCCACCTTGTTACTTTCATCCTATTTTCCTAAATTAATTTCTCTCATCTCGCGTATTTCACAAAAATAGACTTTCTATTCCTATCAAATATACTCTCATTTCTGTTGACAAACACTTTGATAACAATATACTTCAAAACGGAAAAAAATTATCTGGCGTCCTTCGATGTCGATTCAGTCAAACGACATTTAAAGATATATCGGATTCATTTAGCGTTCTCATTAGGCCCATATCAATCATATTACAAGTCAAACCGTTTAATTCTTGAATGACCAATTATGATATTTATAGTAAACCAATTCTAAGCTAATCACAGGGTCAAGCTTTTGTGTAGGAATAAGTATAGTCGGTTAAATCGACTGCACACCTTATCTGTCACTCTCTTTCGCGCTGTGTATATATATATATATATATATATATATATATATATATATATATATATGTGTGTGTGTGTGTGTCATAGCCTCCTCTTCTATCTTCTGTGTTTGTCACCCCACTATCGCTTGACAACCGATGTTGGTGTGTTTTCGTGCTCGTAACATAGCGGTTCTGCAAAAGACACCGATAGAATAACTACTAAACTTACAAAGAATAAGTCCTGGAGTCAATTTGTTCGACTAAAGGTGACGCTCGTGCATGGCTGCACTCAAATGACCGAAACAAATGAGAAGAATAAAAGAATATATATATATACTTACATATACATATATATATATATATATATATATATATATATATATATATATATATATATATATATATATATATATGTATATATATATGTATATATATACACATACATACATATATATATATATATATATGTATATATATATGTATATATATATGTATATATATACACATACATACATATATATATATATATATATATTATATATATATATATATACTTACATATACATATATATATATATATATATCTATATATATATATATGTGTGTGTGTGTGTCATAGCCTCCTCTTCTATCTTCTGTGTTTGTCACCCCACTATCGCTTGACAACCGATGTTGGTGTGTTTTCGTGCTCGTAACATAGCGGTTCTGCAAAAGACACCGATAGAATAACTACTAAACTTACAAAGAATAAGTCCTGGAGTCAATTTGTTCGACTAAAGGTGACGCTCGTGCATGGCTGCACTCAAATGACCGAAACAAATGAGAAGAATAAAAGAATATATATATATATACGCTCATATATGATATATGTATACACTTCCTTACAAAGTCATATCACAATATTAAATAAATACATATACTTAGTGAGTTGTGAAAGTTGACTGCGTGGTTCAGGCACAGGAATTTTAACAGCTTGAGAAACACAATAAGTCAAAAATTGACTAGGTTCGCTTTTCTTTTCCTTAAATGCTCATCAGGTATTGCCAATCTCCGCTTTCCTAAAACAGCGGAAAATTAATATCGTGCCAGGTACTTCGTCTTAATACACAAAGAACGATGGTTCTGTCTATATATACCCACAGTCCGTGTACAATTATGTTTACACACACACGTACGTGCGCACGCATGTAGTATGGGAATGAAGCCTACAAATGTTTATAAACAATTTGACTGCGAAAGGAAACCTCATAATTAAATTTTAGTTCTTGTTTCAAATTAATAGGCTTAAAATTTCTGGTTTCGTGTTCCACTGAAATTCGTCAGAGAACTTTGATCTTTTTGACAACTGAACTGCTACAAAGAAAGCAGTATAGAACTACCAGTGAATTATGTTTTTAAAAGAAGTGCGACAGAGATAATATAATATACACATCAATTCATTTAAGTATATGAAAAAACTTCGTCTTCCATATTTATGCATTTATGCATATTCCACGTTCAGTGCGTACGCTTGTTTCATACATACATATATATATATATATATATTATATATATATATATGTATATATATATGTATATATATACACATATACATATAGATTGATAGATAGATGGATATGTATTTATGTATGTATGCATATCAACATATAACTATATAGATGTACGTTATTAAATAATGTTACTTGCTGACAAAACTAATTAGAATTCTATAAATATACAAATTTCTTTTGTAAGTAATTATTCTTCTTTCTTTATCTTCCTTTTTTACAATGCATTGCTGTGTTATGTTCTTGACATTCGAACCGGTCAAACGAGGTCTCAGTGGAGGAACTAATGTGAAGTACTCCATGTATTTGCTAGAAAATGCAATCATATATCCCTCGGTTCAGAGTCTTAGAAAAGTACGCGTTGAAAACTGAAGCTATATTTGCTGCACACAGAAAAAAAAATGGCAGAACGCTCAAAATTATAATTAATCAGAAGTAGCTAGGGACTAAACAACGCCAACCACATAGAAAACTATTTCGTTGGCTAGTCAAATGAAACTGTAAAATATACCATTTGGTGAAACTAATTTGTGCCCCAGATTCGTTTCTCCAACCAGAAAATTAATTAAGCTAAATTACATATATAATGATTAAATGTGATTGTGGGTAATGAAGCTGTTGAGTTTTCCTTGCCCTAATGTTGGGCGAAAGACACTTGTAACTAGGTTAATATGGGAAGATATTATTAATTGCGTGTGAAATGGTATTGGGTGAGAACACTATAATTATATTCGGATTTGTGTTTCTGTCTTTTTAACTTTTGACTTAAGTTGCCCACTTAGCCCATTTATTTAATTGGTTTATTAATATTATAACTTAGCGACATAGCTGCTAATATACTTACACAAACAACTGTATGTGACAGTATATATATATATATACGCTCATATATGATATATGTATACACTTCCTTACAAAGTCATATCACAATATTAAATAAATACATATACTTAGTGAGTTGTGAAAGTTGACTGCGTGGTTCAGGCACAGGAATTTTAACAGCTTGAGAAACACAATAAGTCAAAAATTGACTAGGTTCGCTTTTCTTTTCCTTAAATGCTCATCAGGTATTGCCAATCTCCGCTTTCCTAAAACAGCGGAAAATTAATATCGTGCCAGGTACTTCGTCTTAATACACAAAGAACGATGGTTCTGTCTATATATACCCACAGTCCGTGTACAATTATGTTTACACACACACGTACGTGCGCACGCATGTAGTATGGGAATGAAGCCTACAAATGTTTATAAACAATTTGACTGCGAAAGGAAACCTCATAATTAAATTTTAGTTCTTGTTTCAAATTAATAGGCTTAAAATTTCTGGTTTCGTGTTCCACTGAAATTCGTCAGAGAACTTTGATCTTTTTGACAACTGAACTGCTACAAAGAAAGCAGTATAGAACTACCAGTGAATTATGTTTTTAAAAGAAGTGCGACAGAGATAATATAATATACACATCAATTCATTTAAGTATATGAAAAAACTTCGTCTTCCATATTTATGCATTTATGCATATTCCACGTTCAGTGCGTACGCTTGTTTCATACATACATATATATATATATATATATAATATATATATATATAATATATATATATATATATATATATATACACATACATACATATATACATATATATGAGAGAGAGAGAGAGAGAGAGAGAGATGTGTGTAAGTGTGTATATGTAAGTATGTGTGTTTGCGTACATATATACGTACACCCATATGCATATAGTAGGCATAATTTTGTGTGTAAATAAGCAGTTTTCAAGTAGGCAATTAATTAAATATTTATATTTTAAACAACCTTAAACCAGCATTGCTTTGAGCATTTCTTTACGATGTTGAGTAGATATATTAAGTGTAGGAAAGTTGTTGACGAAGAAGGAAGAAAAAAAGAGAGTGAGAAACATTGGATGGGAAATATGTTGCTTAAAATTGAACAGAGGAATTGAGAAGCCAGAACAGGATGTTAAGGGAAGATTAATAAGAAGAAAAATATTTTGATTTCATTTTCTTGATATATTAATAATAATAATAATAATAATAATAATAATAATAATAAAACTTATATTTAATTTGCTACCAAAGTACATGCTATATCGTGTCGCAGAAGCGTTTTCAGGGAGCGTAGAAACGTACATAGCATATGAAAAAATGGGTTTGGCCAAATATCATACAATTACAGAATTTAAACTAAATTCTGTATAATACGGTAAGAATTTATGAATATAAATACACATACCCAATCAAATGCAGACATTGGCGTGTATGTATGGTGGAGGCTTAGTTGTTAGGATGTTGGACTCTTGTTCGTTAGATTGTGCTTTCGATTCATGGACCGGGCGACGAATTGTGTTCTTGAGCAAAAAACTTCATTTCACATTACTCAAGTCTACTTAACTGACAAAAATAAGTAATACTGAGACGGGGCGGCGTCCCGTCCAGGTGGGAAATGTGGACGCCAGCGTACCATCCAGGTTAGGAATATATACGCCAGCATCCGTAGACGTGGGGGAATACGCCATGTAAATCGGGAAACCGCCCCTATAAGTCTATATGACTCGGAATGGAACTTTGCTTTTTACTTTCTGAGTGTGTTTGCTCGCGCGTTTCTGTATGAACGAACCAGCCATTTGAA
The DNA here is from genome assembly GCF_006345805.1 of Octopus sinensis. Lineage (NCBI taxonomy): Eukaryota > Metazoa > Mollusca > Cephalopoda > Octopoda > Octopodidae > Octopus > Octopus sinensis. The sequence continues at coordinate 150,301,848 of NC_042997.1, forward strand.
CTACATATGATTGATCCATTGTTTATATGTTCTTCTAAATCAGATATCGTTCCCTTTTGAATCAGGACATTATCTTTTCCTTCATCATGCACGTCACTCTGGATATCATTTACCTTTTTTTTCTTTTTCTGGGCCGTAAAACACTTCACGTTGAACTTAGAATTTGTTCCTTCGTTTATTTCACTTGTCTTTGGCAAGGTCTTGTTCTTTTATCATTTCTTTCATTCGCTGATTGCCTCGAATGGTTTTCCATTCCTTTTCAGCCTTGTCATCATTGAGAAGCAGCAGAGTGTTACTAGTGGGTGTACTAAACACGAGCTACTTTTGCTAGCTCACCTGCTGCACATCTTTCTTTCTCTCTCTCTCCCTCTCTATCTATCTCTCAGTTTCTCTCTCTATCAATCTCTATCTCTATCTTTCTGTCTTTTTCCCTCCTTTCTTCCTTCTGCCTTGCGTCGGAATTTCTACCTCGTGGCTTTCTTATAATACTGAGGTGATTCATATCTCCCCCGACAAATATAACACATATTCCCAAATACATATAAAAATATTGGACGTTCTTCACTGCATCAGCAATTAATAGTTTCGTCGGGTACCCAAGATATAATAATGTCCAGTTTAGCTTTCTGGTCTTTCGGATTCACTAACGCTTGCATTTCCAACATAATCAAACAGTATCCTTCCAATCACGTACTATTTCTTGTTACTACTTCCCTCAGTTGTCTGTACTATAACGCAAAGGTGACTACGAGCCAAGACTGAATACCATTTCTAATATCCCAAGTTATGTCTCTTGTATTCCATCCCCCCCTATAATTTACAGCACCAGACTTTGGGCAATTTTGTGGCACATAAACTCAGTTTGTCATATTGCCTGATTCAGCTCTGATAGATGGGAAACCGCAAGCCTGAGAGTGTATGGAAAGCGTTTCATAATCTCTCTCTATATAAACGGCAGTTTGTCTGTGCGTGTTTCTGTGTGTCTGTTTGCTTGTACCCTCACCCTGACCACGGCTTTCAACCGATTCTGATGAAACTTGACACACACATAGCCCAATGTCATAATTCAAAACTAACGCAGCGAAAATTTTGAAAAGTTCCCCCAGTTCTGAAAAAAATCGATAAATTCGACATGGGGTCGAGAATCAGAAACACATACCACAAACTGTCTAGGGGACGCAACTCCACCTTTTTTAAATCTCAAAAAAAAATTTACCATAATTTTTTTCCATTTTTTTGCTATTTTTTGGCTATAACTCTCTAAAATTGCTTTATAGTTATTTCCCTTACAAACCTGAGCAACGCCGGGCGATACTGCTAGTTGGAAATATATGTTATGCCAACTTCGTCTTTCCCATGATTTTATACATGCACCGAGCAAGGTTGTATTATTTTCGCAACACTCTACTCCGATAAGATTTTTTTTTTCTGCAAATTGATTTATTTCCAAGGATTGTTCGTGGCTCACTACACAAAGAAAACTGCTAAGTTATTATTAGCGGATTTGTTAATAGTTGGTTTGTCAAAATTTGAAATGATTTGTTAGCTCAACGATAATAGTTGTATGTAAATCTTCTGTTCTTTATATCCGTTTTATTTGAAAGTATAAATGGTATTGATATTGTTATAAAACTCTCTTCTAACCATCAAATGAGGAGATGCCATGTTCAGAAATATGTTTGTGGTTTTCCAGTTGCAACAAAAATGGAATCTAAACTCTTTATGTCCCGCGAAAGGAACAAAAATTCTCGATAGAAACACGCGTACGTTAAGCTCATGCATCCCATAACACGGGCACATAGAAACCGGGAAACCGGGCCCATGAGCCTAGCCAGGCTTTAAAAGGGCGCATTTATTATTATTATTATTATTATTATTATATTATTATTATTATTATTATTATTATTATTGTTGTTGTTGTTGTTGTTGGTATCATTCATTGTGACTTAACTTTTATTTAAGGCGATATTTAATTGGATTGAGAGCGATTTTGTGGCTGTATTTAGTAGGTCGAATGAGCAGATATATTCTTTTGCTACTGTTTGTGAAATTGTTGATGGTTAAGCGCGTTAGGACTCTGCATAATGCTCATAATGATAATTATGAGAATGTTGATGATGATGGAGAAAAGGAAGAGGAAAAGTAGAAAGGTAAGCGGATCATATAACTAGGAAGAAGATTGTGATAACGATGATGATGATAATAAGGTGGGGGAGGAGGTATGATGAAGGACTTGAGAAATTATACCAATAGAAAGAAAAACTAATTAAAAGAGAATATGAAATTGAAGAGGAATAGAAAGAAGAACGATGAGGTAGAGATGGAGATGTAAGAAGGAAAAGAAAACGATAAATGAAAGGAACATTAGTGGGAGAAAAATCCTACGGGATTTATATCACTTAAACATGAAATCAAAATAAAATTCAAAACAAAAACGAAAAACTGAAAACTATAAATCAAAATCTTAAATGAAATTTGAATACAGAGGCTTAGATATTTATCTCAACTTATAAAGGGAATTGGAAATTCTATCAGATATCAGAAGTTGAAATCTCTTGAGATGTGTTCGAAACCTTTTAATGGTTTATTAATAGGTGGAGCCGTAATCAGCATAAGTGTCAGAAACATGTTGTAGAAGACGGTAATTAAAAACAGGTGTAAAGTTTATTTGGATTGTGAGAGATTTCTACTAAGCGAATTTGGTTGCTTTTGTTGTTGTTTTTCTTGAGTTTATTATTGCTGTTATTAATATTGCTGTTAGTGGTATTGAAGTAGTGATAATGGCAGTAAGTGTAGCAGCAGCATCCTCATCCTCCTCTTCATCATCATCATTATCAATAGTGGTAGGAGTTGCAGTAATAGTTGGAATTTGGTTTTACTGTATCTATATAGTTTAATTTTGCAGAAATGAGAAAACATCAACAGAATAGAAAGAACCGCATATTGGAACTAAAACATGCTGAAATACACACACTATCGTATACATTTATATACGTGTGTACGCACACACACACGCGCGCACACAAATACTCGCACACAGAGTTTATGAAATCATTTTCTTGCAACTTGTCTTAAATGCAGTTTGGTTTAAATACGCGATGCACAATAACATGAATCGAGTCTTCTTTTCTTCATTTATTCGCCAGAAATCAATGATTGAATACACTATATATATATATATATATATGATTGTAGATGTGGAGCGGAATCAACTTGAATTATCAGAAATACTTCCTTTGTGGATATTTTCTTTTGTAACGTGTGTGTAAAATAAATTTAGAGATGAGACGCTTACATAATATAATATATCATATCGTGTATATAAAATGTAACAGGTTTTAAATATGTCTCTAGATTTATGCATTATCCATCACATGAATATTGCAAGCTCGTCTCTTAAATGACACCTCAACAATTGGGAGAATACAAAATGTTGATTGTGGTTCATGTCAATGTCTTCGACAAAAACGTTAGTAAATTAGTTATTTAAGAACTGATACATATTATTAGGTATCTGCAACAAAAATTGCTATCATTTTCTCGACTGTGAATAATGTATTTCAAGATTTGTATATTGAAGGCCAATAATTTCTTGCTATATCGGGGTATTCGTCTCATGTCAATATAGTTTTGGTGTCATTTACAGTATATTACACAATTGCCAATTTTCCAATTCAGGGTTTTGGGCTCAGTAATGCTGAAGTATTGCACGAATCTACTTTTCTCAAGCATTGCATTATTAGACGTCTTTCATTACCTTCACGTTTACATACTGAACATGACGAAATTACTAGAAAGATCGGCGGAGTATGTCAATCTGTTGGTAATTACAACAAATTTTTATTCCATCACACACTAAGTGTTACTACTGTTGTTTCAGAACACTAGGGTTCCGCGTCAAAGAGGATAAATTCACTAATTAAATAAATTTTAAAAATCATTTTGCGCTTTTTTCTATATTGTTATTTTTTGTTATAGACACTGCACACTGTTTGGCCTAGGAAAATCCTTTTATCTGTACTTAGGAGACTCTAAGGCAAAACGAATCACATAAAATGGTACAGCAGAGGCAGTTTGTTTACATAAGTTCTTGGGTAAAACGAAATCTTTTAAATCTCTTTCATTTTCTATGGCGTCTAATGGATTTAGTATGACCAAACCGTCACTGTAGGCCCTGTTACTGTTGTTGTTGTTGTTGTTGTTGTTGTTGTTCACTCAAGATCTGAGGATAATGATTTCGATTCCAGGACCAGTTGGCACGTTGCGTTCATGAGCAAAACGCTTGTTTTTTTGTTGCTCTACTGATGTGTGCAGCATGCTTAAAAGTGGTTGATGTCGGATTTGCATTCCGACCCCGTAAAACCCTCACTATCAACTGCTCAAACAGCTCCATGGACTGGGGAGTTGTGGCTTGAGTGGTGCAGGGCCGGGGCGTCATTCGCTAGTAGTTGGGAACCACCAGCAAACGGTGGATGCAGCGATGCGCTGTTACAGCACCTACACACATACTACTACTACTACCACTACTACTACTACTACTACTACTACTACTACTACTACTACTACTACTACTACTAATACTACTTCTTAACCGTTCAAAGATTTGGGACTCACTTAAGCTCTAACAAAATTCAATGTCATAAAGAAACTATACGACTTAATAATGATACGTAAAAACTCATATTTAAATGCTCCCCGTGGCACAAAAGGTTTTTCAGGAGGATTTTAAAAGAAAAATTCATGCTTTTTTTTTTTAACATTTGTTTCTATGTTTCCCGATTTATCCCGTATATGTGGGAAGTCGTGACAGCGAAATCAGGGAAATCAGGAAAGTAACTAATGCTAAGAAACCGTGGTCAAGATTTATTTTTAACTTTTAGTATACCCTTGAACAAAGACACTATACATGATTCAGTTATGGGGAGACTAAACCTAAAAAATAACAGAAAAAGAAGATGGAAAATGGTTATGGAAGGTATGGCTTTTTTCCGTGATTCTCACACATATGAAAAACATCTGACCGGGTGATAAATAGAAATAACAAGGCAATACTTTATTAAAGCTTAATTTCTTTTCTTTTTTTTTTTTTTGTGATACATACGTATAAACTCACTTTCCATATTTCAGCCAGGATTTACCATATCTCGTAGGAGGAAATTTATATGCAAATAAACTTGGAAAGTAAATAACAATTGAGACAGATAGTCACTCATAGACTAACCAAATCAGTTAAATTACATCAGTTACTTTTGATGTCTAACAAGTGCAAATTACATTTACACCAATTTTATCCCGGACTAAATTCTTAATGTACTCTGTATTATTTTGCTTTTTAACAGCAAGGTGTGCAATTTGAGGGATATTTGTTTGCTACTTCAAGCATATCACCGGTCGAGTATAGGCTCTTTGTGTATTAGTGGGAAGCGTGAGGATCGATTAAATCAATGATACCACTTCTTAACAACAAATCTGTGTTCATGTACCATTGTAAGAAATCGATATAAAGTAAAATGATCACTTGTATGGTGTCCAAAGAAATATACTGAGAAAAAATATTGTTTCACTAATTGCTAACAAATTACACTTTCGATCTAATGAGGTAAACTTTTGTTGATGTTTAGCTCCGAGTCAAACATGACCGAGCATGATATCTGATCAAAGGATTTCCTGACGGGTCCCTCATATATAGGATTATTTAGTAACTGATGCATAATTTCCTTACTGCAGCAAAGCTTAATAACTTGCGAGAAACTTTGCTGCTATAAATAGCAGGTCTAGAAACAATAGCGAGGTTTTACTTTTGCTTTGTCGAGTTGATGTGCTTTTAAAGGGATTAATTGTTACTGTGCACTAGTTGCTTCCGGACACTTACCGGGAAGGTCTGCAACACCATGCGTCTTTACAATAGAATATAATATATACTCAAACATATTTCAGCAGCTATATATCGTGACTTGGACTTATCTCATATATAGTAGGAGCATCAATTATTTTCCTTTTCATTTCACTTTAAACAGCAGTTGGAATTTCGGGGTATGGTAAAATCATAAATAAAACAAAACAAGGTAATTCCAAATGATATGAGCGGACAATCCTAACACAGCGAAATAATAGCTAAGCGAAGAGAAAATTTATTTGTGTGTGTCTCTCTCTCTCTCTCTCTCTCTCTCTCTCTCTCTCTCTCTCTCTCTCTCTCTCTCTCTCTCGGCTCAAGTATTGTGACGTAATATTTACTATCCTGGAAAATAGATGCGTGAAACTATAACATTGCACCAGTCCTGTCATGCTGCATATCTCCCAATGTATGGAGGGTAGTGCATTGAGTTAAGTCGCTGGACAATCACGTGGTTTTCGATTCCGACATAAGCTTCAGCTCCTTATACAATTATATGTCATGGTAAATAGTAGAATCAAATCAAGTTGTAATGATGTTCAATATTCATGGTTAGTGAACATAAACATATATAAATTTTAGATAAAATATTTAACAAGAAATTTGTCTTTGCATATTGTCTACCTATCTACACATACCCCTGCCAATGCACATACTTTCTAACCTATAGAAGTAATATTTGATAACCAACTGCGATTTCTTAGACTGTGGTAGACCCTTCTCAAACCAAGGCTGCTGAACTAAAAATGTAGAAGCTTTTGAAATTAATGTACTTTTCCTTGAGGGGAGAAGCATAACCTATCACCTTGATTATTGCAAGAAAGTCGGACAACGACGCTTTTATGGCATCCATTGTATTGTATAATTTTGAATCTAATATCCAGATGTGCCTTCTCAATCACGCCTACAGTCTTGAACGTCATTCCAAGAAAGAATCATTGGTATTGTTCTTCTTCGTGTCTCAGTTTTAAGAATTGGAATAAAATATATTAGCTACAAATAAACGCATATACCTGATTACACATATTCATACAACCATTTAAATGTTTACACACATAGATACATACATATAATGTGTACCTATATGTATATATATATTGTGTGTGTCCGTATGTATATATCTATGTATATATATAATATATATATATATATATATATATATATATTATATATATTATATATATATATACTAGCAGTATCGCCCGGCGTTGCTCGGGTTTGTAAGGGAAATAACTATATAAGCATTTTTAGAGAGTTATAGCCAAAAAATAGCAAAAAATGCATTAAAAATTGAAAAAAAATTAAGGTAATTTTTTTTTAAATCGTTGACACATCGTAGATATTTTTAGAGAGTTACTTCCCTTATATAATAACGAAAAATATGCATTAAAATGGAAAAATATGATGGTAAATTTTTTTAAATCGTAGACTCATCGTAGACGCGCGCTAATACCCAGAAGGGCTCGATATGAATCACGACTATAAGATACCCGCTTTTGGTTAAACTACACCGCAAAATGTGGGAGTAGTTACGAATCTAAATCGTAGGAGACAGACACACAACTTCACTCTTATATATAAAGATATAAGCCACGTAGTTATATACACATACTTTGTTATATACACATTCTTAAAAGAAAATGTTATTTTGAACACAACATTTACAAAGAATAAAATATTTTTTGGTTTTTCTTAACCCTTTCGTTACTATATTTCTGACCAAAATACACCCCTTATGTGTTCAATTAATTTCTAACGTAATCATAAATTTAGTCTGATTTCATTAAACAACTATAACTTTTTTATTTATGAATACATTAATCTGATTTTTGGAAGATAATTTAGTGAAATGTTCTCAACCAATTCTATACTATAATTTTGTCACAAAGTGACTCTAATTGCAGGTAGATACAGGTAAATTCAACAATATATAAAATTATTAAAATTTTGTTCAAACATCGCTATAGAAAATGGGTTATTAGCTAATATTCAATTGGGTTATACAACAAAATTTTACGATAGAATTTGTTATTCTGGGTAACTTTCTAATACCCATAATAATATTTATGGCAAAATAGGCCTTAATTTCATTTAAGGTTGTGGGAAATAACAAACTATCGTTTCTTTCGCTTTGTTTAGGTTGAGATCAAATACCACATGCTTTTTTTTTTCAGTCATAGAGTTAGATTTATGAAGGTCTTCAGTAGAAAATCCTTCGAATTCTGACTCGCTGCTTGATATAATGAAATTCGTATCCATTTTTTGTCAGAATTACAAATTTTGAAAACACAATAGGACAAATTTCGGAAAAAAATCTCCCATAATTCACGGAATTAAAATTACACTTCGATTTTTGTACAAAACTGTAGTTGAACTGTTTACGAAGTATAATACGTGTTTTCACGAATGTTCTAAAGAGATTTACTCTGATATTCTCATTTAAATATGAATAGGTAAATTCGGGCGGCTTGGTCACATTAACCAAAATTTTTTCGGGCGGTTTGGTGCAATTATATATACATATATCTATATATAATATTATATAATAAAATATATACAGAGTAAAATAAAAACCAATTTACCTTTTCTGTATTGTTATTCGACCGTCCGTGTGTCTTTGCAAATGTGTTGGAATGATAAGTGAGTTGTGATTTGGCGCCTTTTTTTTTACTAATAACAAACACACACGTGTTTGTATGTAGTTGTTTGAAACGTTTGTGTTTGCCACTCTCATATATGTATGTGTATGCGTGTGTGTGAGGAATGACACACACACACTCACGCACGCACACATGTACATCAATGCTTTTATGAGCGTCATAGAGAGAAACAAATATTACATCGCCATCGCCATCGCCATTGCCATAGCCATCGCCATCGCCATAGCCATCGCCATCGCATTCTATTTTCTACCTGTCAACACAGTGAATTAGTTTCAGTTTATTCATTGTACACTGTGTGTGTGCGTTTGCGTGTGCTGTAAACCAGACTAAGAAAAGCATTTGACACACACACCAGAATGTGAGTTTTCTGTAAATTTTGCTTAATTGGAGTTTAAATTTTAAAAACTGGACCTGGCATGACGCGATGCATTGTACTCTTAAAAATGCAAGGTAAATTGTAATTGAAGAAATCGTATATTGTTGATTTGTATAACTCCCAAAGGGAGGCAGATAAAATCTGCCTTTTATAATAAGAGATATATTTGTGTATATATATGTATGTTATTAATATATGTGTATGTATATATATATATTATATTGTATATATACATGTATGTGTAGGTATATATGAGATATATATGCATGCATATATGTATATATATATATATATATATATATATGTATATATATATATATATAAGTATATATGTATGTAGATATATATATATATATATTAATATATATATATACATAAATGTATATATTATGTATGTATAGATAGATAGATACATACATACATACATACATACATACATACATACCACCCCTACAGGCATTACCATTCGTAATAGCTGAAGAATTCGTTTCACCTATAAACCGTACTGAATTCACCTAGTCAAGCAAAATCCGTCACCTTTTGCGTATGTCCTAACAAGGGCTGCAAGAAGAACCCATTCTTTTCGGACTAATAGGAAGAAAAAGAACAGGTTATTAAATCTGGCAGTAATAATCAGGCAGAAGACATCCATCGTTGCCATACGTTTATAATAAATTTCCTCCAGCAAACTAAAGATAAGATATTCAGTCGGCGTAGAGAGGAAAGCCATATGTTAACAAGCTGGAGAAAATAAATAATGAGTCAGACAGACGGTCACTCGCAGACACTAGACAAATCAGTTAAACTGCATCAGCCACCAACGATGTCTAATAATAGAATCAACCAGCGCCATACCATTTACACCATGTACACAGTCAGACTTGGCCGAAACACCTTTCATCGGCACAAACATTTCACTAACACTTCAACCCTTCCATTCCTGCAGGCATCCACTAACATGATCTGGTAATGTGCCAAATACATCTTCACATAAGTACTCTGGTCCTCTGCCCTCACCTTTCAACCGGTTCAAAGATGGAAGGTGTGCGGCTGCTTTGAGCTGAGTGTATGGTGTGGCGAGGATAGCGGTGTGAACATTCTAAAGAATTAAATTATTTGTAATATTGATACTAGCAGGGGAATGTCTGCACACACTCACGTCTACAAACTTATGCAATAGACGCGTAGATATACACGCATACACGCGCACATGGAAGTACATGGAAGAGCACAAACATTTTACAAAACAGCTGTCATATGACCAGCTTTATCAACATTGCCAAAAATATACAACACACATAGGAAAGATAGCTAAAGAGAGCTGGTTAGTGTAGATGCAATCAATCTATGTATCAGTGCATATGTGGCACAGGCTAACACAGAAACACGCTCCCGCACTCACACAGACACCTACGTACACAATACGCAAATACTCAGTCACACGAAATGCATGTTCATATTCTGATTTACATTTATGCATACGGATTCTTCGTGACTCTAATGTTCTAGAAATACACGCAACTACAAACATATGCGTACACACACATCCATCAATATATATGTGTACATCCCCTAACGCGTGTGTGTGTGAATATACGTATTTAAGCCTGGTGTATGTCTGTTCCAATATTCATGCATAAATATGCTATTTCTTATAAGCTGAAAATCTGTACTAGAACGCAAGCTAAGCACATATGCCCCAAATAAATACAGCAACAAAGATTAAATTTATATACTGTACTATATAGTACTACTAGAGAAAAATAGAGGTAACGATAATAAAATATGTAGGCAACTGTATTTAAATATGTATGTCATAGCATTTAGTATACATTTATAGTAACAACGGAGTGCTCAATAAATGGAAAGGTCTAAAGCTATGAAATTTCAATGTTATATATGTATACATACACACACACACACACACACGCACTCACGCAGGCACGCACGCGCACACACACACAAAACACACAAACACAAACACGCACACACCCATATATATATATATTGCGAATCCGTATGTTGAAATAGGTATTGTTATATTTCCGGATGGCAATTTCTTCTTTTTTTGCGAAATAAACATACGCACTATACATTCTTTCTTCACTCATTTATTACTGTTCTTATTTTAACTGATGTCCATTGTCTGGAAATCTTAAGTCACACATCTGTGACTTCTGCACAAATTCTGTTTGTCATGTCTGTCTGACCCTCGGCACATTGAGTTATAAATGTATGACTAGATTATTTTTTTCTGCCGGCAAAGAATTTCGCCGAAAAATCGAAGTTATATACTAGACTAACTTTCACAAGACTGTTGAAGGTTCACTTAGGGTATCACTAACTCAAGAATATTCGAAATTGACAATAAAGACAGAGTTATGAAACTTAACATCGTATTCAGTAGACTCGGAAAAACATCTGGAAAAAAGGAGTATCAGCCTCAAAGCAAGTTGAAAGTACAGAGCCGTGGTTTGCCAACTATCTCTGATAACGGTTTTATATCAGGTGTTGTTACCCGGCATCTACACTCTCCTACGTAAGTCATCTTGTCGGAATAGACTAGAAAATGCCTCCCGAAATATCGTTTCCACAATATGTTGCTTCTTCGAGTGAGGATGTTCGGGTGATAGACGTATCAAATACTACAAGCACATGTTCCAATGCTTCCCTAAATTATTTGAGAAACAATACATAGCCTTATTTTGACAGGTCTACCTATTACAGTTTCATGGGAAATTGTGGAATATCATTTGATAAATAGACCAGGAGCAGACAATCTAAACAGATGTGGAATTATTTCAGGAAGTCCAAAGTTCTACGTATATCATTAAAAAGATTTCATTAATTCAGCCCAACGTACAACAGCTAATTTTCAACTTATATTGGTGTTGTTATTAGCTGAAATCATCTGAATAATGAAATCCATGAAATGAGTCAATGTTATCGTCTTAGAGATGAACGAATATGTCTACTCGCTCAAACTTTGGTTTTCCAAATGAAACAATATTAAATGCTAGTAAATGCTCAAATTACTTGCATTTTGTAACACTTCCGCTTTGTACATTTCTCTACCAAAATCGTATATACATTTTAGTCTGAACAGTAGTAACACCAACGGGATTACACGGAAAAGTTCAGAGGTGAAAAGAATATATGTGACCTGGTTAGAAATCAATATAAAATCGACCAAAATTTTAAACCTCATATCAACGTTTTGCTCGTAATTGTTTAGTTATGGGAATGCTCTGATTGATGATATCTATGAGCGAAATCTATGTAACCGCAGATAATTTTTATTCACTTACTGTAATTAGAACATTCTATATAGTGTACTATCTATAGACCGTATATATGATTTATAAAATGCTTATGATTTATTCTATGACGGTCATATTATTTGTTAATGAATATCTATTGTTGCCGGTGTTAAGCTGTAGGCTATCTTTAACCTACGGCACCTCAGTTTCGTTAGAAGCTTGGTCATACATTCTGTTATTTTATGTACATATTTTCACATATATTTTGAAATGAACCTTTTCGTTTTGTGTTATGTTTGGCTTAATTTGGCAGGGTGGGAGTTATCAGTGCTAATATCTATTCCCAAGGCATCAGACGCAAAAATAGTCGTTGGTGAGTGATTCTTGTATAAATAATAATGTTATCTCCTGCTTTGTTATGGGTGCTACAATTGATATTCATTTCAAACATGACGTGCTCATATTTTATCGTAGCCTATATTATTCTATTGGCTTTCTTTGTTTATGTATATATGAATTCTACTCATATTATATTGCAAAATTGTGATAGCTTCACCTTTCATCATTTTATTTTCCCTGCTAAAGCGTATAAAAAATTGCTACAATACGAATGTCAGATAGATAGATAGATAGCTAGAAAGAGAGAGAAGGGAGGGAGGGAAAGAGTAAGTAAAGTGGTGTGTGAATTAGAGAAATTCTAGTTCAATCATTTCGTAATTTTTTTCGTCAACTCTATGATTAATGAAATTTTACAAGAACAGGTTGAGAAAATTAATTTAAAATACTGCCTATGATATTTCTGTGGAGATATATACATACACACATGAATATACATACACACATACATACATACATACATACATACATACATACATACTACATACATACATACATACATACATACATACATACATATATATATATATATATATATAATATATATATATATATATATATATATATGTGTGTGTGTGTGTGTGTGTGTGTGTGTGTGTGTGTCTGTCTGTCTGTCTGTCTGTCTGTGTGTATGGGTGTGTTTGAATGTGTATGGCTTTCTTCTCCAAATATGATTAAAATTAGCGTCATTAATTATTGAGGCGGTGAAAGGATTTCGCAAAAACTGTAAACAAACGTTCTTAAATTTCAACTCAATTCAAAATGAATGGTATACAGCCATATTTCATTTTCAAAATTGCACAGTGTTTTCATGCTAGAATAAATATAAGCAAATTAATTGCAAGAATTTCACTGCGTTCACTTGTTTTTCTGTTTTTAAAATTCATTTTTCTGCTATTTTTTTTTTTTTGATATCTTGAGAATTCTATATTTCCTATGAAGTAGGTTTTACTTTCAAATTTTAACGTTTATTTCGCTAATTCTTTGAGAGAGTGTTGATTATCTCTCACACAATCTTATTTCGCTTCGTTCAGAAATCATTAACGCTCCGCCGTTTTAAGTAATCGATGGCTTTCAGAGAATGATGTAAATGTATATGCATGAGTAGCAATGAAAAAAAAAAAGATACGCGGCTTCTCCCCTTTCGGGGACTTACAATTAAATACCTATTGCAGAAAGAAGTTACTTTATATACCGTAATTGACGATTGTATGAATATATTTCATACAGTGTTTATCAACACTTTAATTAGAAGCTCTTATGTGGTGAGAAACATACTTATATGAATATGTTAAATACTAAGGCATGTATGAGTGACAACTTTGAGCATGTTACAGTCATATTAGAGCTTTTCAGCGAAGGAAAGATTTCAGCCTGGTTACCAAATTACCAAGTAGGCAATAGTAATTATTTTACTACAACACCTTTCTATATACAGGCCCACTTCCCCCATAAAAACTGAAAACACAGCACTTAGACTTAAAGTGTATGAAATGAGTTGTACTTTTCTTTTTCTCGTCCTTTTATTTAATTTAATATGAAACAGCCTTTTCTTTTTTATTTCCTCGCTCTAGGCAATTATTAGCACTGACAAAATTATTAACGCTGACGTAATGTTAAATTTGGCAAGAAATGTTTCAAACAACGAGATTTATTTCTTATGACACTAAAATCTCAGCTACTAAGTTTTGAGTGCAAAATTTTCAGCAACAAAACACCTATAGGGTAATTAGATATACTCACACAGAATATACGTAATTTAAAAAGTGTAAAGCTAATGATGGCGAAATGAGTGAGTCTGTTTTCGGTAAACGAAACAGGAAGAAAGAGAGAAAGTGAGACAGAGCTGGAATTAAGTGGTGGATAAAGAAACATAAGTGTGATGGGAGATTAAGAATGGAATGTGCATAAACTATTTTGATGTTAGTAACTAAGATGAATGTGGCTATATATGTGTGCGCGTGTTTGACCGTATATTCGTTTTAAGAAATCTTAAAAACATAATTTTCTGTCTACGCATATCTGTCAGTTTATCTGTTTAGGCGAATGGACTATCTCTAAACTACATGCGTACATATAAACCCGCGCCCCCATGCATATATGTATAAACAGAAGGATTTCAAATTATTTGTGCGTGTTTGAGTATGTGTACTTTTATATATCTATCAATTTTTAAAGCCATAGGAGTAGTAATACTGAGCTGCCTATCGGAGATTTCGTACTTGTAGTAATTGTAACAGTATGTTCTTTTATGTATAATATGATACGAAAAGATTATTTTGAAGGATTTTGGAAAAAAAATGGCCTCATTATATATTGTACATGTTTGTGATAAAACTCTTATAGTTAAGTTGTGCCGATTAAAATATTTCCTATATTTATGATATACAGGGAATTGTTATTTCATTATGTTTGAAAGTAAATTCAGTTATTTCCAATTAAATTAGATTTAGCATTTAAGAGGGATAAGCGAATATGCACACATTTTCCTCGGGGAAACAAAAGTAGAATGACGTAAAACACGCTTTACAAAACGCGTTTTCAAACATTTGCTTTGATTCTAGTGTTTCTAAAAAGGGCATCTTGAATCTTCAAGGAGATTTGGCTGATAATTCTAAGTAGGTCATGCAAGGACATTTTGAATAATTCAACTTTAATGTCACAATTTTCAATTTGAATATTTTTGCTGGTTCAAACATTCCACAGTTTTGTATAGCAGATGGTGTAAACATAGTGATGTTTATTTCCGCTCAAATTTCATTACATAAGCACGACTTCCTTAGCCGGAAGCTAAAGAAATTGGATTAAATCTCTGTACATGGGATGTGCATAATTAAAGTTAGATTACTCAGAAAATGCCAATTAATTTAGGGTAAATTATTTATTTATTTAATACAAAGTTATGTAGACATATGCACCTTTACTGTAACGAATATAGCACTGTGTCTGTGTGCGTGTATGTGTATGCTGTACACTTCCTAACAGCGCGACACGTAAACTACAGTTTGCGCTATATGGGTGGGTATGCACACATACACACTCACGCACGCACATGAATAGTGCATATACGTAAGTGGCATTATTTATATTAACATCATGGAGCATATTTTAATAGCAGTTATTAACGAAATATTTTGTGTTTTTTAATGTTTGTTAACACCATGCCAACAAACAGGTGAAATATAAATTCAGCTAAGCGGCACTTCTTAATGTCTTTCCAATTGTCTACAAAAATCTTTGAAATTATAAGATCTGGTTATGTATAAATGAATCGTATATTCATGCGTATATATAATCGTCGGCAGACCTTCCAATACAGTGAATTATAAATAATCAGTTATAACAACTAGTTATCGGTACATCTACGGCTAAGCAGAGATGCTATGCGTATTTACTCATATATATATATATAATATATATATATATATATATATATATAATATTATTTCAATACGCTTCTACAAGTAAAAAAAACAAGTATCAAATCCCGCAGCATAATCGTCCCTATTTACTAGTAATGTATATATGCTCAATGCGAAGTGGATCACAAACTTACATGAAGCAGAGCTTTTTATGAATAAGTAAGCAATTCACAAACTTCTTTGACAGATATATAGACTATCACAGTGTTTAGCACCAGATAGGTAGAATGTAGGATAGTAACAAAAAACTGGGGCATGTATTACCGGTTACCATTTGTCTTTCGTCTAATATTGATCGAGATTGGTCATGGCCTGAAGTTTCCCGAGAGTAGGGCCAAGTGCAAGTTAAGCAATGAATTGCACTAAAGGAAGCGATCCTGTAATGACCGCGTGCAAGTAAAGAGTAACAAAGTTTTTCATGCATTTGTTTTTCTTGACATCCTGACCGGCTGATGTTGCACCACAAGTTATCTCTGGTGATTTCAAGGACGTCCTGTTCACTTTTTCTATAGACATTTTTTATTCTAGAACATCAAAATGTGTAATAACAAAACATATTTTCATATACATAATGATGTTTATTCATGCGTAAGCGTCTTTAGAAATTTGTCGCAAATTATCTGATAAGGATCCATAATATATTTCGCATTGAATGAGCAATAACCATCGCGATAATGTAGTCCGTGAATTAACGCTTGTAGGAAACCTCAACACTAGACAATGAATATACTGGAAATTGTTATACTCAGTTCTATTGTTGGTTAGTAATGTTATAAAAGTTACCGTCCTACAATATAGTTGGCTTGAATATATGTTTTTTTGAAAGACTTCTGCGCCTAAGATGGTGATTTATATGCAATCAACATTAAATCTGTCACTTCATTTAATCATTGAAGTAGAAGGTACAATGTTGTTGCTGTTATCATAATTGTTATTGTTTTTCGTGCAATTCATGTCTCCGTTCTCTGCAACTTTGGTCTACGTAAGTATAGCCCTAGACGCCTATGTTCAAAGATGTCCCTGCCTCAATCATCGCGTATTATTTTCTGTACAGCTATATCATTCAAATCTGTTTATCCTATAAGACAGGAGAGAGTAACTTTACGGAAATTTTGTTGCTATTGCTAACAGGTGGAACGACTGTTAAGCGTTTCTTAATAGCATCGTTCAACGAATTTTACCACGTGTAGTATCGATATAGTTCCAATTCAAATTCGCAATGAACTAATTTCGATAAGTAGATTTTATCGGCTTTATATCTATGACAGATGAAATGGTACAGCGGAGAGGCTTGAAAAAATATTAGGAAATTCTTCAATTTTTATTTGAAGCGGAAAGTGAAACTAGAGAGAGAACAGCTGGCATCCTGTTATTGCGCTTCAACATACATTCACACACCTCCCCACAGGCGCACACATACATACTTACATATTTTCATAAATACGTGTCTGTGTAAGAATGCATGCTCAAAAAGGTGAATGTGTGTGCCTATACGTGTACGTAGTAATGCACTTATGTAAATGCACACGTGTGTAATTGCGTATGTGTATATATGTATGCATATCTGTTATGTATATATGTATATATATATATATATATATATTATATATATATATATATATATATTTATATATGTATCTTTCTCTGTATAATCTAGTTGCAGTTTTATTAGACCCACAATCGTAAGGTCTGGGTTTTAATTCTTGGACAGACGACATGTTGTAATCTTGAGCAAAGCACTTCGTTTGACATTGCTCCATTGTAGGCAGCTGAAATGTATATAAATTATAACCAGAGACTGCCCGTGGCCCAGACGAGTGTCCTGTTTAAGTGTATTCTTGAAATTTCACTAGCTTACATGATACGGAAATAGGTTAAATCTCCGGCCAAATGAAACAAATTTACTTTGTATCTATTTATATCCGTGCGTATATATCTATATGTAAGCATATATGAATTTATGAGTATATATATATATGTACATATGTGCAAATATGCGTATTTATGTAGGGATGTGTATGCATTGGTGACCGATTTGTGCGTGCGAAAATTCATTCTCTAATAT
>NC_042997.1:150324922-150342422 GCF_006345805.1 Octopus sinensis
ACAGCTGATATTCAACATGTCATAAGCTGGGCGATTTACGAGTTCAACAACAAACAAAAACTTTTAAACGATAAAGAAAACGCCAGACGTACATAGCAACACACTATCAGATGTGTAGCTATTATTGTCAAAAGTGAAAAAAAAACCTTGATATCTTTATCGTAAACTTTCGCATATACATTTACAGAGCAGCGCAGTACATTTCAAGTATAGGTTTAAGTAATTCGATATTTGAAAAAAAGAAATTAAGATATGAATAAATTGTAAGCCAAACAGAGGAAGTAGATGTTCAGGAAAGCTATATCTTTCAGGGAAATACGCATTTTACCAGTTTGGTTTAAAGATATAAATTCCAATCTTTCTTATTTATATTCTCCAGGAATTCAATTCTAACATATCGTACACAAGTTATTTCCCTTTCTTGTTTGCACATTTAATCACTCCGAGATGTTGCTAGCTTCTAATTGATTAGTTGATTTTTAATTATCGAAGATTAACGTTCCAGTAAATAATTACATACATGGCCAACCGGCACTCGCTATTGAATATTGCTTGGTAACTTGTACTGGACTTCTTGTTTTAATTGTTATTAGAGTCTGTGTCATTACGAGCAGATATAGACCTGATCTCTTGCCCCCAGCCCCACTTTTGATAGTGGCACACCTACGATGTGGCACACTGTAAGTTACATATAGACGTTAATTTACCGTAGACTGGAGAAACATGAAATTAATGTCTCCCTGAAAAGCAAAACACGACACCTGGTCCAGAAACTGAAATCTTGACATTACTATGAGTTCTCTCCTCATCGGCAAATATCTTTGCAACGTATGTGAGACACTACCTTATTAATATGAAGTTTCAGATGATAATGACAATGGGATATACATTCAAAACATTGACTCCATAGTTCAAACAAACATAGGTAAACGTTCATAGAACATAAATTATAGATACAGACTAATATACCTTAGGCAATTACATACATACATACATACATACACCATTATTCAGTTTTCTTCCAAGATTTCTTGTCAATAGAGAAAGGGCCGATTTCTTACCTTAATCTAAGGTTTCTTCATTGAAATTTCAACGTCAACGGGGTATTTTTGTATGTTTGTGCAGATTTAATGTTTTGTCTAATGTCTGTATTCTCACGCATATAGTTGCATGTCTGGACATGTTCATATATACCTCAATGATAAACGTCTGGAAAGTTTTACAGATTTTTACCGTTCCAGTGATAGCTTAGATTGTAGACTTCGAGTAAGCTTTCTACTATATGGGTTTGGGAGGTTTAATTTCTCAAGTTTGGTATTTAGGCAGTGTGTTACATATACCGGTGCCCCAATAATTACAGGTATAAGCCTGTAATATGTATACATGTATGCGTGCATCTATGACTTATACATATGTCTGTATATATATCTTGTACATACACATACATATAGATAGATAGATGATAGAGAGGGAGTGAGCAAATATACACACATGAGATTTAATGAATATAGGAGTTATATATGAGTACTTCAAGGTTTAAGATCGGGTAGAACAGAAGTCGAATTGTGTAACGTACCATTCTCAAACTGGTAATCGTACGACATCCGATATAATGGCCACTACGTGCTGCAAATGCAAAAATAATGAGAAAAATATTACGAGAAAAACAAATAAGAAACGATAGGAAACGATTTAAAGGAAGGAGGGATAATTTTACTTCATGTAATATAGATTACACGTTAAATGAAGAATATAGTTGCTGTTCAATGATTACATAAAAATCCATGCCAAATGGAGACGATCAAATGGATGAAAGGCTAATTCAGTCTCTCTAATCCGAAGAGGAATATTTGTCTTCCACTTCGTTTACAGAAAATTGCCTTGATGCATACACTTTTGAAAATTTTGGAGCTGGCAATATTTTGACCGTTAATGTACTGTCTAGATATATCTACGCTGTGGGAAACTATTCTCCACATCACACATTCATACGTAAATACACAACGGGCTTCTTTCAGTTTCTGTTTACGAAATAAAATCTACACACAAGTTTTTGGTCGGTCAGTGGTTTCAGTAGAAGACACTTTGTCAAGTTTCTGCATAATGTGAATGAATGCCAACTGCCTGATAGACAAACGTTGCACTGCAACCTTTTTTTACAAACGACGTAGAAGAGACAGAAGCATAAGAACTTCAAGAAGCTAAAATTTAAAATTCAACATTTGCATCGTATTTCAAGTATTACGTTTTGAAAGAGAATTCTACTTCGATTGAATCATATGAACAATGAAAACGTGAAATAAAGCACAACAAATCACTGAAAAGCATGCACAAGCACGCTCGTATAAGTGTACGCATGTCTCTATGTATGTTTATATATGTATATATATATATATATATATATATATATATGGGTGTGTATATATGTGTATAGATATGTACATATATATATATATATATATATATATATATAATATATATATATATATATATATATATATACATATATGTATATATTTATATACGTATGTGTGTATATATATATATAGGCATGTCTATATATATGTGTATATATATAAACATATATATGCATGTATATGTGTGTGTATATGTATCTATCGCACTTTTTCTCTCTCTCTCTTTCTCACCTTCTCTCTCCCCCCTGTCTCTCTCTCTCATATATATTTATGCAGAATGTTTCTAATAGTTGTGTGTATAACATCTCTAGTAGTGTAACGTAAGCCGACCAAAATAAAAAAAATGACCACATTTCTTTTTTTTTTTTTTTGCTTTCCATCCTTTATCGTGGTTTATATTGACTCAAATACTTTCTAATAAATCTATAAAGAATAGGAAAGGAATGCTTAAAGAATGCTGTAGAAATTGTTTATTACAATTATCAGGATGTGTCAACATTGAAATTTTAATAATGTTACGTCGTGTAAAGTGAGAAAATGATGCAGTTTGAAACAGTTCCAGAATTCTGCGGCGGACGCTGAGTGTTTAGATTTATACACTTAGTCTTCTGTGACAGTAATTCTATACTCATGTTCCGACTGTCTGGGCGTTTCTATTGATTCTTCAACCGAAAAATAGTTTATTGACATAATTTTTTTCCTCAATAAATTTATTTTATATTTTTTTTATTTTCTCCATGATTTTTGCAATTGTGATATAATAATAATAATAATAATAATATTAATAATAATAATAATAATAATAATTAATAATAATAATAATAATAATATTAATAATAATAATAATATTATTATTATTAATAATAATAATAATAATTCTTAATGATAATCTGTGTGTGCGTATGTGTGTTTGTGCGTATGTGTGTTTGTGTGTATGCGTGTGCATTTATACGTGTGCGTTTGTATGTTGAAATAATGGACGAATTGAAGTTTAGATGTTCCGCTTCCTACTACGGAGAAGCAGACTTTGTTAGATTCTAACTAGCAGCGAGCATTCCTCTCCATCCGCCTTTACTGCTATCGAACGACAACACCTTTCAGGAATGTCTTTGATTGTCCATGCAGCTAATTTCTACATCCCGGAATCCGTTTGTCTGTGGAAAAGACATAAAAAGCACACAAACGCAAACAGCAATTTCCTGTCTGATTATGTAAATAGAAAATGGGATGTGGGGTTTTATGGAAAATAACCGGATACGTTTTCACAATGGTTTCTAGAGAAAATTTATTAGGGGGAAATATTCCCTCCTACAGCATAACTAATAACAACAATAATAATAACTTCAAGAAGATTCTTAACAATAACATCATCAACAATAATCATAATGACTATAACGATAATAATATATTTCAACTCCGGCTCAAGGTCGCACATCGTAAGAGGTAGTAGCTATAATGGATTACATCGCCAACAACCGGACAGATGCTTTATTTTATCGGCCTCGAAAGGATGAAGAATCTTAGGTGACTCCGGCGCTATTTGAAAGCATAAAGGGAAAGGGGTTTAATTGAATAACACAAGGAAATGTGTTTATTGTTCCCTGATTCAACCGATTCTCTCTAGTCCAGCAGTGAAATGTTGACTCCATCACAAGTTACAGACGCATGGTATTTTGTCCGGGGCCCTACTAGTCGTGTCATCCAACAAACTACTACTACTACTACTACTACTACTACTACTACTACTACTACTTAATAATAAAAATAATGATAATAATAATAATAATAATAATAATAATAATAATAATAATAACTACAAAAACAACCCTTTCTGCTATAGACGCGAGGACTGAAATTTCAGGGGAGGGAACTAATCGATTACATTGACTCGTGTTTTACTGGTACTTAATTTATCGACCCAGAAAAGATGAAAGGCAAAATCGACCTTGGATGAATCTGAACTCAGAGTGTATCGACGGGCGAAATATCGCTAAGCATTTCGCCCATCGTGCCAACGATTTTGCCAGCTCGGTGCCTGAATAATTGTAGTGGATGAAATAATAACAATAATAATAATAATAATAATAATCATAATAATAATAATAAGCAACCACAATTGCTGCTGCTATTACCATTTCCGCCAATTGTAACTGCTTTTCATCCTTCAGGGTCAAGAAAATGAAGAACCAGCTAAAGACTGGGGGTCAATGGTATCCACTTAACACTCTGCCATAAATTTTCAGGCCTTGTGCCAAAATTTTTAACAGTTATTAATATTCTTAAAGCGGTGAGGTGGCAAATATTGTTACAGCTTCAGAGACAATGCTTCGAGTCATTTGTTCGGGTTGTTTACATTTTGAGTTTAATTCCGCCGGGGTCAAATTTGCCTTTCATCCTTTTGGGCTGATAACATAAAGTACCAGTCAAGTACTGAGGGTCGATAGAATCGAATTTTCTCCTCCCCTCAAAATTGCAGGCCTGTGTTTGAAATAATTACTATCATAATTGTTGTTCTTGTTATTATTCTTTATATTAATAAAAATGTGATAAAAGAAAATCCAATATTTGAGTTCAAGTGCTTTGGTGATTTTAACCTTCAAAGAGAAAACGTTATCGAAATACAGCATCCAAGTTTCCTTTGAAAAACAGAGAGAGAGAGAGAAAGTTAGAGAGAGAGAGAGAGTTAGAGAGAGAGAGAGAGAGAGAGAGAAATAGAAAGAGACAGAGACAGATGGGGAGAGAGAGCGGGAGGGAGGGAGAGTGGTGAGACAAAAAAAAAGAAAGGAAGGCAAAACGAGAAAGAGTAAAATGGCGAAGTGAGGTAGAGAGAGAGATTGAAACGTCGCTCTTCAAACGTCGCTGCTAATGCACAAGATGGACATCCTCTTGGAATATCCGCTTTTGCCGCTCATGAAAAACCGTCAGCAGCAATAAATTCTTCGTTTGACAAACGTTTGCTCTTCTTGATGTGTTTCTTGGTGGCAGTTCTTTTTGTCTTATTGAACCGTCGTATTGTCGCTCTGGTCGTGGTCGTTGTTGATGTTGAAGTGTGTGATGTGAGTGTTGTTGTCGTTAGTGGCATTGGTATCGACGGCGCTGTTGCTGTTATTGCTGCTGTTACTGTTTATGAGGGTCGGTGTCAGATGTTTCGAAAATTAAACATGTTCGTTAACACGGCAGCTTCTATTAATTGCTATACACTAACATTCACAAATACACTGGCAGCACATATGAACTCCTACACATGCAGACACGAACAGATCAATGTTTGTGTTTGTTTGTCTCTACGCATGAGAAATATGTTATCCTCCTGTGTCAGTGTGTGTGTGTGTGTTTGTGGATGTGTGACTGTCTTTTAAGCAAGTAAAACAAGATTATTTACACAAACTTGGAGTATTCATCGATGTATTGAGGTTCATGTAAACTCGGGCACAGGCAAGCTCGCACACACACACACATATAAGTTATACATATATATATATATATATATATATATATATATATATATATATATATATAACATACACATATATATAATTTAATAGAAACAGTTAGCCGCAATGTGATACTATAAAGGAAAAATTTCATCGTCATATATAAATATATATACTAACCTTGAAGCCACTCTTCGGGCGGAATTCAGCCTGGCTCTTGTGGAGGGCACCTTTGAGGACTTGGGCCTCACTATCGGGCCCTTCGCGTAGCTCTTCTCTTGTGTGCTGCAACTTGTTTCTATAAATGTTCTAAGTACCGATGCTGATCATAGTTTAATCAATAAGCGTAGGACCGAGGTAAATGCAGTAAAGATAGGAGTGGGATGAGTGGGACCCCATGTAAGCGCTCCTTCAGAAATTGAATTTCCTTACGATACTCCCTGGAAGTTCATGGAATGAAATTCATTGTCAGTAGGGCCCAAGTTAGGTGGCTTTTAAGGAACTAAACCCCCTCAGAACATGCCCTGGGGTAAGGGGAGTTACTGGTTTGAGTTTCGTTGTCCTTGCATCAACGGTCTAGGAAAGTTAACGAACATATAAAAGTAACGGGCAGAGAAACATCACTAAAATTTATATCAAGAATATATTTCATTAATGTTCAGACAATTTACCAAGTGTATAATTATCGGTTTTCTAACGGTCTTCTAAAATGCCATCAAACGGATCCATTCCCTTCATCTACATAACATTGTATAAATAATATGTTATTATGAAGTAAGGATATTAGAATTCCTTTCTTGGCAGTAACTCTGATTTAAATCCAGCACGTTTAATCTAGCGAAAATTCATTTTACTTCTCCCTACAGAATAGATGGTATAAGTTAACTACGCCATAAGACTGTAGCATAAGACGCAGTGTAGAGAGCGATAATGTAAGAGTGAACGGCTATCTGTAGTTCATTTAGTGAAAAGACGGTTCTCTCTGTTGCTTCGTAAATGCCAAGATTTTTGAAAATTTCGTAAAATTCGCTATATATGTATAAGGGATAGTGCATGTGTGCATATATATATATATATATATATATATATATATATATATATATATATATATTTTTTTTATATATAGGCGCAGGAGTGGCTGTGTGGTAAGTAGCTTGCTAACCAGCCACATGGTTGCGGGTTCAGTCCCACTGCGTGGCATCTTGGGCAAGTGTCTTCTACTATAGCCCCGGGCCGACCAATGCCTTGTGAGTGGATTTGGTAGATGGAAACTGAAAGAAGCCTGTCGTATATATGTATATATATATATATGTATGTGTGTGTTTGTGTGTCTGTGTTTGTCCCCCTAGCATTGCTTGACAACCGATGCTGGTGTGTTTACGTCCCCGTCACTTAGCGGTTCGGCAAAAAGAGACCGATAGAATAAGTACTTACAAAGAATAAGTTCCGGGATCGATTTGATCGACTAAAGGCGGTGCTCCAGCATGGCCGCAGTCAAATGACTGAAACAAGTAAAAGAGTAAAGAGAGTAAAGAGTATATATATATATATATATATATATATATATATATATATATATATATATATGTGTGTGTGTATGTGTGTGTGTATGTGTATACATATATATATATATATATATATATATATATATATGCATTTATATATGTGCATTTATATATGCATTATATATATGTATTCATATATATATATATATAGTTAATCCAAACAAGAAAGCACAAAAACCACAACAACGCGAGGACGTGGAACAAATATAGTATTATTGGACGCGAAGGAAAGAAGGAGAGTCTAACGTTTCGAGCGGAGCTCTTCATCGGAAACATAGGAGAAGGGAAGACAGAGCAAAAAATATCGCCAACGGCACACAACATGCATATTGTAGGGGGCTGGTAAACATACATTTTGGATATGTCGCGGTAAAGAATCGTTAGACGAATTCTTGGAACTGAGTCAAGCGACAGGATACCTAGAGGTACATGAGACCGAGGCGGTTCAGTAACACCCATTGTCTTATTTGGTTTTGCTTATGTATGTAGCCGGAATGCATAATGATAGCAGCTTCATTTAAGACCATATGGAGGAGATGCCTGAGTACTCAACCTGTATGATGCCCCTAGGACAAATGGGTGGAGAAGATGTATGGATGGATGTGTGCGTGTGTGTATCCTCTGACTAGGTTTTTGTCACCCCATATTCTAACATATAAGTGAAATTCTTTTACGCCACTTGTAACCATAGTGATATTTTCAATTCCTAGACTTTATTCTGATTTAAAACCTTTACATATTATTTGCTCTAATTCTATGCTGAATGTTATTTCCTGAAAACGTGTGTTGAATTGATCTACAAGAGATGGAAAGTAACCGAGTCAAATGCAAAAAAAATTGTGACGATTTGGAAGGGTAAAATATCAATGAAATCCGAAAAACTGAATTGCGTTCTTTTGTATTGAGGGCGATTGAATTTTACCTCTGCAGTAACGCTCTTCATCTGGAAGACATTTTCTTTGGTTGTAATGATTTTGAAAATGTAGAGTCTGATCTCTGCAATATCTGTGTGTGCGTGTTTAATTACATACGACAGACCTCGCCGCAAATTCCATAGTTACATAAATATCAAGTAGAAACATGCTTACAATTCGGGACCTGATCAGGAATTATCTCCCAGAAAAAAAGAAAAAAAGTTTGAGGTGCATATTCCCAGCCTTTCACATTCAATAATGAATTTCGATTAGTGCGATTCATAAATAGTGTCACATCTAATCACATAAGTTTCTCACCTTCCAAGGACACATTAATTTAATATATAATTATTGATTACTACGTATGAGCTATTTTATTTATTCATGGGTGTCGATATTCTATAGTTACATAAATATCCAGTTGAAACATGCTTACAATTCGGGACCTGATCAGGAATTATCTCCCAGAAAAAACAGAAAATAGATTGAGGTGCACATTCCCAGCCTTATAGTTGTTTCACATTCAATAATAAATTTCGATTAGTGCGATTCATAATAGTGTCACATAATCTTAGTTTGTCTCTTCTGTTTTAACATCTAATCACATAAGTTTCTCACCTTCCAAGGACACATTAATTTAATATATAATTATAGATTACTACGTATCAGCTATTTTATTTATTCATGGGTCTCGATATAGAAGTTATTCAAGGATGTAATGGCTGTATTTATTAAAGAAGTTAATAGGAAAACGTCCCTGACCTGTTTTACAAGCCATTGGAAACTAATTTGGGGAAAGGGATGATGAAACTATACCGCATTCATTGCTGCAATAGAATGCAGCGCATTTAGAGATCTTTCTGAAGACTAGAGCAATGTCTAGTCTGCTTTCCGTTAAAACATGGAGTACTATCAAACCAATGGGCTTACACAGCATATTTGTAACCTATACAGTGTGTCTATTAACTTTTCTGGCTGTAAACGACTAAATTTACACGTAGTGTAATAAAGCCACAGGACTAGAAAGTGGCCGTTGTAGGACCAAGTTACTCTCTGAGCTTAATGCGTGCATTGTGACTAAAATATTTATGAAGTATGATCTCTTGCAGAAGAGAGAAAATATTTACTAGAAATGAAAGGAAAACAAGTTTTCCTAAAATATATAGTTTCGTGTTAGGTAACACAACATATAAATAATAGCAATGGTTTACACGCGGGGCATGAATGCATGTGCAGGTTGATCTGTAAGTTATCTAACTCAGGTAAAGTTAAACATTGTCTGAACAACATCTGAACGATTTCATTAATTCTTAGTATTTGGTTAGTAATAATATAATACGCCAATGCCAGCGAACCACAAATATATCTGTTGACAGGGTTTTCAAATGAATTCTGCTGAACACACAAATTCTTTATTTGAGGATGATATTATTAATATTAATCAGAGTACGTTCGTTCTGAGTTCAAATTCCGCCGAGTTCGACGTTGCTTATCGTCATTTCGGAGTTGTTAAAATAAGCACTTGTTCAATTTCTGCCAACATTTGAAATGAATATAGACGCGTGGAGTCACGATTCACTACGCAACCACATGGTTCTAGTATTTACGACTGTGGCCAACTAATTCTTGTGTGTGTGTGTATGTGTGTGTGTGTAAACTATCAAAAGCAATTAATACAGTAGAATCCAATAATTAAACACAGAATGTGTAAATTCTGGGAATAAATCCCATTATGTCTGGTTCTTTTGTCTTAGACAATACAACAGGGACAATAGAACTGATGCTGCTGTGTAGTGTTTCGGGAACGACACACTTATAAATGAATAGTATAAGTATATACCAGAAAACAAAGGGACAATACGTTACGATACACCTATCTGCACAAGCTCGAAAATGAAAAAAATGAATCAATTGGAGATTATTGGCTAAGTAGTCAGAAAAGCTTTTATCTCCCTACTGAATGATTTCTTTTTAAAGTGAATAGAGAAATTATCAAAATATTGGTTTCAAATTTTGGCACAAGCCTAACAGTTTCGGGGAAAGGGCATCAACTCTAGTGCTTGGCTGGTACATATTTTAACGATCTTGAATGCATGACTGGCAAAGTCGACCTCGGTGGAATTTAATCCCAGACTATAGAAACGAACGAAATTCCGCAAAGCAATTTGCCAGCTTACCGCCTTGGAAATTATCAAAACCTTGGGATCTAACATATATATATATATATATATATAAGACTATTGTGGAGATTGAAAACCGAAATACACAATATACTAATACTCACAAAATAATTACAAACCTGTAGCCATAGTCGAACAAGGACTTATTCTTTGTAAGCCTAGTACTTAATCTAATTCATATAACATATTTTTCTTGGCCTTTGGACTCGAACGCTCATTTCCTTGGTCCCATAACGTGTAAGTGACCGAGATCACAACGTACCCCTTGCAAGAGTGGCTGGGCAGTTGGAGGGTTCAACAATACCACTAGACACACACCACACATAGTTTGCTTAGACACCAATGTCCTGATCGTGCCCGACGCGTTGTACAGTAAAATTATACGATAAAAGTTTTTAAAATGCTTAAAAGATAGTTTGTAACAGAGGGACGCTGGCAAGAATTTTAGGAATGGAGCATATGCTGTCTCATTACTTGACTGCACTTCATTTTATTGGAGAGATGTAATATAAAATTGTTATCGACAGTATTTGAGCTGAGACGATAAGTATACTAAACCAATACCACGACTCATTTTTGTTCCATCTAACAATTATAGCTATCGCCGTTTAATAATATTTATATATATTGTCGTTTCCATTCGTTGTAATTTTAGATTTTTTTTTCTGATTCTCAATATTAAACCAACTTTTAAGATTTTATTTTATTAAAACTTTTCACTAAATCAATTTCGTTATCGACACTTACCTGTATCAATGATATTGGCAGCTCTCTTCAGTGGAAAATAAGAAAAAGGAATGGTCAGCTGAAACGTGACTTAAACTAACTTAATAATAGACAGTATAATACTACTTAGAATAGTTCGTGCTCAAATATATTGAATGAAATAAGCGGAACAGACAAATTTAGATAGTTACGTATATACATCATACATGCATGCATACTTCCACATACATCACCATGTACATCGAGAATGATAGAGAAAGGAAGAGTGAATTATATGTGTATCTATATAAACTTTAACATATGCTTCTGTATATGACGTGTGTATGTGTGTGCCGAAATACATGCAGACGTGTGTGTGTGTGTGTGTGTATATATGTTCTGTTTTTTATTTCATTTGATGCATATTCCCTCTCACCTCTGCTAGCTGGCATATACAGGTGCTTACCCTTATCAAGTATTCACCCTGAATTTATTGTACCTATATATATATATATATATATATATATATATATATATATATATATACATGTATGTTATATGGTACATATATAAATGCACAAATGCACAACAGTAATCAGCGGGACAATATAAAAAATACATCATTTAAAGACATTAGTTTAAGATTATATGAATTACATACACACATACCTGTGTGTGTGTGTGTGTGTGTGTGTGTGTGTGTGTACGTGTGTGTGTGTGTGTGTGTGTGTGCGTGTGTGATAATGTGCCGGAGATACATGCGATGTCATGATGATCCTAAAATTGCAAATACAAATAATTTATGTGATAAACAGCCGCTCGCACGCATTCAAATAAGCACAAATGTAAATGTACAAATATATAAATATCTGTATATAGATAACATTATGTGAATGGACGAATTTATATCTTTGCGCTATATTGGGTTTCACCCTTCTTACTGTTGAGTTATAGGTAGCGTTGCAAGCTTCCGTTAATATGTGAGTAATTTGTCTTGTTTGCGTTGTAGCACCCATTGTTGCTAGGCAATTCAAAAGGCAGAACCGGTAACGCATTATGCTACCTCGAGTTTTTGATGTTGTTTTAATTAATGCTTTCGTTTTGTTTTCGTTTTTCTTTGTTAATTATTTAGCATATTACTATGTATAATTAAAATTGCCCTAGAGCTTTAATCAAGAGAAATCTTGTCTCAGTTACATTTCTGCTTATCATAAAAGTTCCAGCAACAAATTAATTATTATTTCTCTTAGCGCTTTCATCTTTTCTTCTTCAGCCTACCCTTTTGTCTTTCTAATTCCTACTCTCTCCGTCTCTCCCTCAGTATATATATCATACTGTCCCTTTAGTTCTATATTCTATATCTACTTCACCCAACATCTCTCTATATATCTATCATACACACATACACACACATGTATAAGTATGTATGTTTATTCGTGAAACATCTAGCTTCTCAACGTCACTCTATGCTGCCTCTCTTTTATCACGAGGTAAATAATGTTCACTTGATACATTAGTCATAATTATAATCGTTGAATACCATAAAGTATGCCGCAGCCTTTGAGGGAAATTCAATATCCAGGAGTATATTGATGCTTAGAACGGTGAAGTTTCCTGTATAAAAGCTCCCTGTTGTGCCAGAACATACGTGGTTAATCATGATGATCATGATTGAAAGGAGGAATATAATAGGAAATACGAGGAGGAGATGCATGACGAAGAGGAACTGCGCAAAAAATGCATGCAAATTCAAAAGCAAAAAATAATAAGAGCCGCTGATTAGAAAATGTAAAGACGCAAGAAATATATTGCTAACAAATAAACGTTAATACACTACGGGTTTGTTCTAATCCTTAATACGAATGTTTAAATTCCAAATTATTACTGCAGCCGTCTAAATAGTCTGAACCACGCCATCATTACTATACTCTTGATCCTTCACGTCAAGTGGAATTTGTTTATCTTCTGTGCTTAAAGCCGGGCACAAACGGGAGAAGGGTATAACTTTCGTATTGATTTTCCTCAGACCGTTCGCAGGAATCATTATCGTAGTTACTACTTTGGAAAGCAAATACTTAAGAAATATGAACTAGGTAGGATAACAATTTTTTCCTTTCTTACATTGTTTTATATATTTTTTACTTTTTTTGCTTCGTGTTCCTATAATGAGCAATTCGATGGATAAAGAACTAAAAAACGCTGAAGTTTGTCACATTGTAACATTTTGACTTTATCTTTCTCATTGGCCGTTAAATGTGAAATGGATGTTTTATGCTGCATAAGATTGTTTTGAAAGTTGCTTCGGTTTATTTATTTAATTATTTTATTTATTTATTCATTTTTACGAATTCAGTTTTGAAAGACAAAGCATTAATGCAAACTATTTTTGTCGACAGGATATGAATGACTTAACGTTGTCAGTCTAAACACTTAAATGGCGTTTTATGAGATTCTTCTGAGTGTCTTTATGAAGATTTCCGATTTGAATTAACGGGCATTCATTGTAGCACGTTTTCTTAAGATTCATTCTGTCGTCTTTTACGTGGGAACACACTTGCAAATAGGAAACATATTAAGCATGCCATGTGACCGTAGAGTAATCATGCGCACGCATACATATTGAAGTGTAAACTATAGTGATGTATACTGTGATAAACGCTATATAACACGCGATAACATTCTGGTATTTTTAGTATAAACAATTGTGAAAGTGGGCACATATCATAACATGTAATGCACCATACTTGCGTTAAGCATTGAACGATAATCAGGAAAGAAAAGTAACGGTAACATTCAAAGAAACATACATAATGCGGAAAAAAAGTTAAATATACAGTGCTACCTGCTCTGGAGCAAATTCTTGAATACCCAGGAAAATCACTTGTGTGTAGAATGCTCAAAATAATCTGTAACATTCAACTTTGTTTGCAATGTAAAGGCAATGATAGAGCGTATGTTTTGACACCAAGTGAAACGTAAACCTAATAGATAAATGGCAAATTTTTTGCAAAGAGTTATTTTGTCAGAGAGTGCAGCATATGGGATAAGAAACCAGTGAAGCTAGCCTTTAAAGCAAACATTGCGAAAGCGTTTGTAAAGGACTGTTACTCCACCGAACAATTTTTCATAACACTCGTTCATTTACTGATTACCAATATGATTGACGATGGAGTTTGTCTTACCATGCGGTTGGATGTGAGTACAAGCTACAGACGACGTCCAACGGGATTTATATACGTGTGTGTGTCTATGTGTGTGTGTGTGCACCTAGCATTCTCACCAACTGCAACTGGAACGATTTTCTTCTGTTTCTGACATATATTTTACTTTTAAAAACAGCACGTCCAAAAGAGATATTATCTCCGGACGAACACCGCAGTAAATCCACATTTTCTTATGTATTTACATTAAGCATTTTACACAGATGTCTATATTTTATATATGTATGTATTTGTTTAATGTTTCTATATATTCACGGCTAAATCGCCTGTCACGATGAATGCAACAGAAAGAATCCTGCGTTAAATGAAATATGTGTGAATGTGTGTGTTATGTTTTATACATGTATTACTTGTTTGTGTGTAAACTGAATGACTGAAGAATTCATCGCAACTCGGCTGTGAAGACAAAAAGGCTACAATAACAGATATGATTGCAAGATAACAAAACTTCCAGAGCTTTGAATAAATAGAGAGAACTGTTTTGCCTTTATCTTAACCCTTGAACTCAAAACCTTCTATTAGTTTTGGCATGTACAATTTAAGAGGCTTACATCAAAGGAAGATTTGTGTTTTATTTTTTACATTCATCTCATTCGCTTTCATTTGTATTTTCGGAGAATATTACATTTTGCAACGCCAAACAATCCTATTCAAATATCATGTTCTTCTGTAACTTTCTAGTTGGCTTTCTCTAAATCTTACGCCATCTCTTTTCCCTCACTCTGTCTGTCTGTCTGTCTCTCTCACACACACACACACAATTACTTATACGCACACAAAAGTAAATGTATGTAAATACATACATATATATATATATAATATATATATATATATATGTGTGTGTGTGTGTGTGTGTGTGTGTGTGAGTATGTGTATATATATATATATGTATATATAGATATTATATATATATATATCTATATATATATATATATATATATATATATATCAAGAAATGTTATTCACAGACAGTTTTCGCCAGACAAACTAAAACAAACAAAAACAAAATAAAATCATATAAATAATAATTAGAAATGGCTTCTGATCGGAGACAGAAATATTTGGTGCATGTTATTTTTGTTTTCTTTCCATTTATCCTTCTATTCTTTTCAGGGAAATCAGCCATGAAATGCACAAATGAATCTAGAAATGCTAGAAATTGTTACTAATATTTAGTAAACTCTGCAAGATTCGAATATCTAAAGTAAAGTATAGCGAAATAATTCATGCAGTAAAATACAATCAGATTCTGCGAACCCCTGCGGCTATTGTATCTTCGAATATAAGCAAGTATGTTAGTATATTTATATTCCTTTCTCCTCCATATGTATATATATATATATATATATATATATTATATATATATATATATATATATGTATTATATATATATATATATATATATATGTATGTATATATATATAATATATATATATATATATATATATATATATATGTATGTATATATATATATGTAGTATATAATATTATATGTATGTATATATGTATGTATATATATATATGTATGTATATATAATATATATGTATTATATATATATATGTATGTATATATATATGTATGTATAATATATATATGTATGTATATATATTATAATAGTATGTAATAATATATATGTATGTATATATGTATATATATATATGTATATATGTATATATATAATATGTATGTATGTATATATATATGTAACTATGTATATATATGTATGTTTATATGTATATATATGTATGTATTTGTACGTATTGTATATGTACATATGTGTATACATACTATATTAATTTATATATTATATATGTATGTATATATGTAGGTATATATTATAGATATATACTATATTATAATATTCTATATATATATATATATATATATATATACATATATATATATATATAGAGAGAGAGAGAGAGACGTGTGTGTGAATGTATAATATACATTTATATGTATATATGCGTGTACATATATACATGCATTGCTATATATTTGGTTTTTTTTTTACCATAACTTTTATCGTTTTAAGGCCATATCGCTATATTAAGCAAAGTAAATTAGACAACATATATTTAGATGACTTCTCATTATTCACTGCTATAACGGTATTTTCGCTATGATCGTCCGCTCAAAGGACCACTGACCGCACCGAATTGCATTGAGAAGATCAGTTACTGTCACCTAATCGCATCGCTGAGTATGGCGAGAATGAATATGAATGAATTGAGTGCATGATTTAATAATTTAATCTAAGTAATAACTAGGGATAAAGAAAGACCATCTTAGAGTGAAACAGTAAGGCGTGATAACTTTTTGTTGTTGCTTGTGGATGATGGTAATGGTGGTGTTTCTTTTGCGCAGATCAACCGTATTCGGGGCAATGTATGATAAAATACATTCCCTGCATGACCGTCCTTTCTTTACGTTTGAGAATTAGATATTGAAAACCAGTTTTTATCGTCTTTTTACTTGGTTTTTAAGACAGTATCTAGCATATTGAAAGAACGGGTAGTATCTCTTTTATTGGCTTAGATGACAGCGTAGCGATACCTTCTTTCGCTTATGAGGTTTATGTTACATACAGTTAGACGGCAGCTCCAAACAGTAAACAGTAAAGAATAATAAAAAAAAACTAGCAAACGGTAAGCAAACTAGAATGTGAGAAGGAAGAAAAAGTCAGTTGTATCATCTCCGCTACTTGACCGATATTTTAGTTTAAGAATATCAGAAAGGTGAAGTGCAAAGTTGACCTCGGCATGCATTGAAATAAGAATGCAAATAACTGGAAAAAATAGAGCAAGTCATGGTGTTCAAGACCGGATCGATTCTGCTACGCCAAGGTTCCCTTTAACGCTAATAATATTGATTTTTGAAGTGCTTAGATGTTTACAACGTTTCGAATATGAGCACAGTATATTGTTTACAGTTATTTCATCCAATTTAGGCGGAGAAAAATAGATTAGAACGTGTTGAAATTTTCATTAAGAACCTAAAGTGATTAAGCAAAATACTTCTTACCATTTTGTCCTAACATCTTCTGCTTTTCCTGCCTAAACA
>NC_042997.1:150352422-150372422 GCF_006345805.1 Octopus sinensis
TACGTATGCAGTGTGTTATAGCATGTATGTGTATCCATAAGCATGCATATGCGTATGTGTGTAGAGATGTCTGTACGAACGCATATACTTGTATATATATATATATATATAATATATATATATATATATATATATATATAATATATATATATATACATGCATATATGTATATGTATGTATATATATATGTATATATATACATGCAAATATATATATATGCTTATATGTATATATATGCACGTATATATATATATATATATATAGAGAGAGAGAGAGAGGTTGTATGTATGTGTGAATGAATGTTTGTATGAATATACACTACTACGAGCAACCTTTTCCGAAATATACAAAACAATGGAGCCTATACTCCTCCTACTACTACTACTACCACTACAACTACTGATATTACTGCTAATTACGTTACTATTGCTTATTTTATGCGAGCTGTTTGAAGTCTCACCCAGAGACCTCATGTTACACAACGTTGGACTTTCATAGTTATATGTTCATTAGGATCACCGGTTCTCGTAGGGTATTTTCCATGTAATGCCTTACTTTGCCATGTGCTTCACAGCAATGAGATTTCCTATCATATGTTTTGTTTTTTTTGCAATTCGTTTCTGCTATCACAGTGTACTTCTCTCTTTCATTTTTGTATCTCAGCCTCATTGATTTTTAAATCCTGTACATGCTCTTCTTTGCTTCTGATATGGAACGTATAATTTTGTGAACTTAATCCCTTACTTGTTGGGAGCATAATCTCTTACTTCATACCTTTAGTATGTAAACTCTATGTACATCCGTGTTTAACTGATGTATGTGCTGCATTGTGAGGATCTCGTACAATTTTGTATCAATTTTATTGATTTTACTGATGAACAGCTTTATAATGTTATAGCTATAGGTCACAACAATTATAGCTAAGGTACTCATTGCATCAAACCTGTTTCGCGATAATTTGGTTTTTTAGAACAGCTCCAATTCTCCGATAACATTCTTTTCGTATTCTGCATTTGTGAGCGTTGGATGCCATCCCCTTCACATGCACTTAAATACTTGTAATTGTTGACGGGATCTAATTCTTTGAGACTGGTAAACTTGTCTATTTGTGTATTGTTCGTTTTCAGGAGTTTTCCCATAAAAAATGTGGCTGTAAAGCATTTATCAAAGCGGACTCCATTCCAACATCGTCACTGAACTGTTTTTACCACAATTAGAAACCGCTTCAGTTCCTGATCATCTTTCGTAAAATGTTATAAACTATCCATGTAAAGGATGCGATTCATATATCTTTCGTATTCTGTACGCCCATATTTTGTGCCACTCGACAGCTTATATAGAAGAATGAAATCCAAGAAAAGAGTAGTGATGTAAAAGAAACACCTTGAAAATGTCACAGTTTATGTCCATGTCACCAACATTCATAGTGCCTTCTCTGAATTCCGTATAAGAGTTGTTTTCAATTACTTCATATTCGACTGAAAGTTATCAATAACTAACAGATTTTATATATTTCTACACATATCGCAGATTGTCAAATACTTTTTGTAATGAAACCATGTAACAGAAAGATATTTGCTTTGTTCGTGGTAGTCATCAAGGGCCATTTTATTGATTAAAAGCTGGTCTTTACTACCAGCGATTATTAGCTAATTCATAACTAACGATGTTTGCTGTTTTGGTAGGGCTTTTCTTCCCCCAGTTTTAATATCTTTGTTCTGCACTCGATCTCTGAATTGGAAACTAATATTGTAGTGTAAGAGGTGTCTATTACGTCCATTTTCCTTCCTTAGTCCGTTTCGCTCTTGAATTTAATTTTACCAAATGAAAATGGTGTGTATGCATATCCAGTGTTCGGAGATATCTTGTAAACGGGAATATTCATGCCTGTGTTTTAGGAAAAGATCAAACCAACAGCAAACTTTTCGACCGCAGATTCATTTGACTTCGGGAGTTGATTGATGAGTTATCCATTTTTCTTAGTATTTCCGATATTCTCGCGTATTGTCCATATCGCCAAGGGTAGGGGGTTTCTTTCATAGTGATCCCAGCATGTGAGGTCTCTGGGAGGCAGGAAATCTTATCTTGATTTTAATTTTATCACAAATCAATACCCTTTCTCTTTATTAAATGATAATTCACTGCATCGTGTTCGTTTCTAACATTACATAATTTTGCATGATTCAGTTCGAAAGTTGACAATAGCTGCACTGTTTTATAATTGGTTCTAATTCTTATTAGCATATCTGACTTAGAAGGCATCCGCTGCAGTAATTTTGGGGAGGGGACTAGTCGATTACATCGACCACAGTGTTGCATTGGTACTTAATTTATTGACCCCGAAATGATGAAAGGCAAAGCCAACCTCGGCAGAATTTGAACTCAGAACGTAACGCAGACGAAATATCTCTAAGCATTTCGCCCAGCGTGGTAACGATTCTACCAGCTCGCCGACGGAGCAGCAATAACAGCAAGCAAATAAGAGACTACTATCACTCTCACCCACACACAGATACACAGAAGTATGTATGTATGCATGTTTGTGTATTCCCTGCAGCATCTAATTAAGGTCTCTATGATTTAAAATTCATTGAAGTCAGTTTGTCTTTTGAACATAAAGGTATCGATGAAAGAAAACCAGTTACTACATTGATTTCATTACATTGTCCTTGTGTTTATATCGCAAACAACATTACTTCATCTGTCACTTGAAACCATATTGAAATTTGCACTGGCCCTATTTAATGTATATCACAATTATAATTCACCAGCTAAACACTGAGCCTTTTCTTTCTTTTCTTTTTTTTTTTACTCTTACTATCACTTTCGTTCACCTCACTCATATTTTCCTTTTTTTCCCTTTAGTCGTTTATATACTGTCTTCTGCTGACTTCACTTAGGCATCCGTCAACGAATCTGTGTTTGGATTTGACTAGTGTAGTGCTATGACTTTTGACAGATTACTCAGCATATTCAACAAGGTCTGTTGGAGGTTTAATCATTTTCAAATATAGCCTGTTAATTTCTTCCTAATTTTTGTACATTGATACTTTATACTTCCCGTTTCTTTTAAACAACCCGGTTGGTGGTTGACATGCTCAGCACTTTGCTCTTACTCTATATTTACAAATAACAAACATTACATGATTTAGTGATTATCTTATGAATCTTACTATCTTAGCAATCTATTCTCAGTTGTAGCAGACGACTGCTTTCCGTTGGCAATTTCCTTCATTCTAAATACTGATTTTCGAACTGATTGTACCTTAGTGAATTATGTTGTGAAAATGTAGAAATATCACATCATGCACCTTTTCTTGAAAAAGACTAGGGCTAACCGTTGATAGATATCGATAAAGGAGAAATGAACATTTCAGACAGTAAAGTAGTGTTAAAGTATTTAAATATTTTTAACAATGAATTAATAAGTCATTCATTTTATCACTTCTTAAAACTATTTTCTTTTGTTTGTATTACGTGTTTTTTCTTCAATTTCTATTCTTATGCGTTATCTAAACAAACTAAAGGTGATAAATCGTTTATTTTGCTCACAGACAATAAACAAACTCTAGGCTTTGAGTTAAATCTCAGAAAAATTACGCTGAACAATTAATTACAAAATATTAAGCAAGTTTAAAACACATTTGTTATAGAAAAAATATCTGACGCAGAAGTTGAATTTAATAAATTGATAATCTTTGTTGCACGCAAATTTGATATCAAAATATATTTTATACATTTATTTGGTTTAAATTGGTGAATTTAAACATAGCACGTCAAAATATTATGAAGCCCCTTCTTCAAGTTATGTATTTAAGGTGGTAGGGGTGATGGAAAACGATACTTAGAAATTTCATTTGAGGTTGTCACATGACAATAGGACATATTTTATTTGTAACAAATAATAAGTGTTTGTTCTGGCCCTAGTTGCTTGCGTTTAGAATACGCCTCATCGTTATGAGACACTCTAATATATGAGATACAAGAATCAATTAATAATGTTACTCTACTTTCGGTGCTAATCTAATACCTCTTATATCTCCTCACTGTAAGATAAATGGATACCTTTTGTTTTAGTCTATGGATACTTAATGGGAAATATGACTGGATCAAAACTACTTACGATCCTATTAGCGATTAGACATTCTACTCACCCATGCATTCACATAAATAAATTAGTATTGCTTTCATGGGACTTTGTTTGTTTACAATACTAAAGTTAAATCAGGGAATATGAACGTGATGAAAGAGAGATTTAATATTGCTTAGAATCTTACCAGTTTCTAAAGTCTTGTACCCATGGGTATCAAAAGTAAATTACATATTTGCTTCTTTGAAGAGAAGAACAATTTTGTGTCCATACCTTTGTATTTAAATCTGCATAGTATGTATATATAGACATATATCAGTGAACGGACACATCTCTCTCTGGCTCTCTCCTCCCTTTCTCTTACTATGGCGTACATTTTGTATAATGTGGTTCTGAGTATGATCCGATCTGCTTCTAACATTATTCTAGTAGCCTTTATAATTTTCGTGTTTTTGTGCATCTCCAGGTGACAGGAATATTATGAGCAGCAATCGAGTGAATTGTACCCGACCTGTGGTTTAAATTGCCACTGTTATTGCACACAATGTCTATCCGAGTTTACATCGTTTTGATTTGAAAGCTAGAAGTGAATGCGGAATAGTGAACCAACTCTACAATAAGTAGATATACGATATATATATATATATATATATATATAAGTTGAAAAACCTATCGATGTGTGTTGCTTTGTAAGTGCACATATAAGAGTGTCTATGTTTCTGGACTGTAAATAACCTATAAACGTTAGTTTATGGGCTTGTATGTATAGATGTGGTTGTATATTTCCAAGCACAATGTCGGTTTGTGTTACGTGTGTGCAGCTAACTGTATATCAACAATATTATGAATAACTTCATAAGTGAATATGCCTCGTATGCCTGCCTGTGTGTATGTGTGTGTGTGTGTGTGGTGTGTGTGTGTGCGTGTGTGTGTGTGTGTGTGTGTGTGTGTGTTAGCGGCATTGATCTTCCACTCGTTTCATTTGTTTATGTGTTTGCATGCGATTTTGTATTAGCGTATATCAGTATATTCACTGACAGTACGTAGTTAGGTACGTGTTTGAGTTTCTGTGTCTTTATGTTTGAATACACCAGGATCATTACTGATTCTTGTAGTGTTTCTGCTTGTGAATATGTGTACTGTTCGTTTGTGTGAATGTGTGTGTGTATAAATATATTGAATGAGACAGACTATCATTGATAGATGTTTACATGTCTATTTATGTGAATACTAAGCATACATGAATGAATATGTCATGTTCGAAAACAAGTTAATGCATGGCTAGGATATCTTAACTCTGTGCGTGTATACAGATATGTGAGAGTAATATATTGCCTGCTTTACTCTTCGCAAGATATAACGTGCATATGAATATATCATTTGTATATAATATGCTCTGGCATTGTATTTATACTATAACACGCGCTCAGACACAGACATACACAGCATGTATGTGCCATATTGTATTTATCAATGTGTGCTTAGCAATACATTTGTAATTGATGTACTTGATAAACTAATTACTTGTATGTATATATCAGTGAGTGACTAGATATGCATCAGGGTATTTTTGTGTTTGAGTGACTATGTATATATCCATTTATGTGCATTTGTGCTGGTGTAATGATAGTTCTATGTGTGCATATATGCAAGAGCAATATTGTATGACTTAACGTGTATGATATCATATGCATGATATATGTATGTGAATATATCGTGCGTCAAGGCAGTTCTATGTAACATATGTGTGTACGTATGTATGTATGTATGTATGTATGTATGTATGTATGTATGTATGTATGTACGTATGCATGCATGTATGTTTTAGCTGAGTTTACTTTTGAATATGGTGATTTGTATCTATATCCGAATATAACATGGAATAAAACATTATGAAATGGTTCAATGCACTTCTGAGAAATATCATGTGTATATGAGTAAATTTAAATGCGTGACAAATTTATTGCATGGTATGATTCAAGGCTTGATGTGTGGATGCATGCATTGCGTTTATCAAGGTATATAAATATACACATATATACGTGCAACTGTATATGTGTACTATGTATGTGCATTTGTACATGATGTAATGAATACACGAATATATTCACTTCTAATTTAGGCATAGTGCCAGACATTTTTGAGAAAGGAAGCAGTACATTATATTAACCTAACTGTACATTATTTCATAGATCCGCTGACCTCCACAAGATTTGAATTCACCACACAAAGAGTCGTAATTAAACATCGGAAGGCATTTTCAAATCCGATGCTCTACAAATGTTTTGAATCAATCGGTGAAGTATCAGAAAGCTTGTGACATGCTAGAAGTTATACCCAGATATCCTGTTATAGCCAGCCCTTATCTTGAAAGAAATTGTGTACATATCGGATGGCGCAGTTGTGTATTGGCTACAGATGTGATGGTACAATCATGGTTTAATGCATTTGGCTAGCCAGCAAAATCAGAGGCGTCAGTATATTCCCAAAACTAGAGGAGTACTAACGATTCTGTCAGTTCAACGACTTAATTGTGATAATAATGAGGATAATGATGATAGTTGAATGTGATGCTTCAACAGAGACGC
Organism: Octopus sinensis; assembly: GCF_006345805.1. Classification (NCBI taxonomy): domain Eukaryota; kingdom Metazoa; phylum Mollusca; class Cephalopoda; order Octopoda; family Octopodidae; genus Octopus; species Octopus sinensis. Next base: position 150,359,101 of record NC_042997.1, read on the forward strand.
TAATAGAAAAAAAGTTTATATTTGTGGTAAACAAACATTGTTTTCATATATGTATCGCTGTATTTTTTTCATTGCATTCCGCAAACCTGTTTGTAAACAATTACCTAATGACTTATTCGAGTGAGTCATTGAAAAATATGTATTTGGGAAAATGTTTTATTGTTCGGTACGTGTGAATTCATCTATTGACACCGGTATGCACACACACACACAGACACACACAAATATATGTGCATATTATGTACACCATCTATGATAGCATTTGTTTATACTAATAAACATATGCATGTATATATATATATACATACATATATATATATATATATATATATATATATATATATATATATATATATATATGTATGTATGTATGTTAGCCGACCGCACTCATGTTTGCCTGTATACATTCTGTGAAGCTTTACATAGCGTCGTTCGGCTATCGACTGCTATTTCCAGCAAACATCAGTGCCTTATTGTGCCACAATTTCCCACACACATAAACACTCACATATACACGCTCACACACACACACACACACACACACACACACACACTCACACACAGTGTACGGGGAATAAACTGTTGTGAGAATTACGGAAAAATGAAAATAATACTGACATCTCATTTTAACTGATATATTTACCAAAATTACATAAAATTATCTTGAACTTCTAAAGAGAAAATCGATTCAATAAGATCGCTATTGGCTTTAATCACAACCTCCAGATGACTTCGGAATATCATGCAACTCTTGTGGTTGGTCTCCATGTTTAAGTTGGTAAATGCTGCCGTAATCCTTGCCTTCAGTTCATCTTTAGTGTTACGCACAACTGAACCCCATCTGTAATAACCAAGGGGGTTGCAGTGTGGGGATTCAGGTGGTCAGATATTATGGATGGTGTGGTTGCAGAAATTGTCTGACAGCGATGACAGTTCTCCTGCTTGGCTGGCATGGCTTAGAGTACTCTTGTCAGATATACGGTTTTATAGCAGCCACCCTCTTGACTCAAGGTAGCACTACCTCCTCCAGGCACTTGCTGAAGGCCTCCGTGTTAAGTCTGAGGCTGTGTGGGAAGATGAATGGCGGTATAACGTCGCCATCACTAGAGATCACTCCAAACACGAATTATTTTTATTACTCTCGGTACATGTTTTGTGGACATGGCAAGCCAATGATTGTTCTGTGTGTTTACCATTGACCTTGGCAGGATTTTTCTCGTCTGATAAAAACCAAAACTTGTCCATTTGGAGGGGATACTTGAGTTTGTTCACAAGCTTCGTAGCGTTGTCTTTCCTCTTGTCTTTAATGGTTAGTGATAAAAATAGGCCATCTTTCTTCTAGTTTGAGGAATGTCTTCATGCACTACCTGCCTGATAAGAAGCTGAGGCACTCTCATGTCCTTAGTGATGGATCTGATTGGCTTCGATCGTTGTTAATCATGGTTTTGATCTTAGTAACAAACTAAGGAGTTTTTTCTTACCAGAACAATCACAGTGAATTTTCCGAGCTGCCGTACCTTCGTAATCACCAATTGACTCGTCCAACTCATTCCGAATTCTCTGCTCTGTTCTGAGATTGACACCGAAACACTCAGAGAGTATTGACGCTTCCGGCGCGAATTCCAAGCACCTGTCGCTTCCAAATTTTGGCAGAGTGAATTGCATCATGGTGTTGTTTTTCCCACAGAGGGTGCCTAACTGAGCCTACTATACTATACAGTCAAAAACATCAAAAACAAACATTGCGCATGCGCAAAATAAAAATATAGTATGGCCATAATTTTCCCATCGCACCCTGTATGTTTGTATGTACATATATACATATAAGTATGCGTATAAATATGTATGTATGCATATATATATTATATATATATATTTGTAGCTATCTACGTTGACATTACTATTTGTATGTGTGAGTGATCTGCGTGTATATGTACTCTTGTGGTAGCTTTATAGGCGATTGTACACGCGTTTTCATTTTGTATTTTTCAATGCAAAATCTCTACAAGCTGTCAAACACATAAAATCTTCTGCATGTGTACACGTGTGTGTAAGCATGTACTTACCTGTAAGTTTTTGTTTATATTTGTCATTGTTTATTTACACGCGTGTCAATATATACGTTTCTATGATTCATTCTTTGTATTATCCTTGCGAAAAGATTTCTTCATATCAGAGTCACTTACAAAATATTCTTTTCTCATTTATATTTCTGAACGTTGAATTGATTTCTAAGCCAAACAATTTGTTGTATATAAATTTATCACAAAAATACAATCCATTTTATTTCTATCTCATATGTAAGCTGACAACTAAACTACGAAATTATGTTCAGAGAACAGATGTTTCCTTTTAACCGCTTGTAGATCTTATTTTAAATGAAATAAAATTTTTACTCGGTTTTAAATGCCTGGCAAGAAATAGAAATGCACACACCTGCTTGTATGTGTGTATATACAATGTACACACTCACGCGCACATATATAAGTGTATGTGGATATATACGCGTGTGTGTGTGTGCGTGTGTGCATACATTATATATATATATATGCTCCACTGGCTAGCAATAACACTGCTAGACACTACCTAATAAAATGCACAAGATGTGCAAATATCAAGACTAAACATTTATTTATATATTTCATGACTTGTTTCGAATTTATCGATCGTGTCAAACTAAAACTCAGTTATTGGTCTGACAGGTAGAATAAGATCGAAACATTCCACAGTTGATCACTTTATCATTAAACATAGACAGACATACGAATATGTATGTAAGTGTATGTATACATGTAGAAATACCTCTGTGTGTATGTGTGCTAGAAGGTGCAGTCCATTAGTATCTTTAAAAGTAGTCAACATGTACTTATTTTATCGATCCCTTGAAGAGTAGACAGCAACGTAAGATATGGAATATTTGAATCCAGAACGTAAGGGGCCATAACTATTATGCTTTAAAGCATTCCGTCCGACATTTTACTGACAAGTTTTCTCCATTGATCTGTTAATATTTATAGTAACAAGTGTATATATGCAAACAGGAATGGTGCCATCGGTTTAACAAGTCAGCCGTTAATGCACTTCTGCTAAAATAATGCTTCAGCTTTGATGAAACAATGAAAGAATGATGAAAATGACTATTAACTAAAGAAATTTTTTAATGAAACCTCTGTAGATAATATACTGACTTATATTCATATTATCGCTGATTGTATGATATGAATTTTGTAATGTTAACGTTTTGAACAAAATACAAGGATCCATTAAATTTATAGACAAATTTAGGACCACCAAGTATAAAGGCAGATTTAGAGATAGCAACCAATCAAACTTTACATAATACACCCATCAATGTTATTAATGCAATGAGAAACACTATGGTTAATTTTCTTGTATATTACTTTCTAAAACATACAATATGATTATGGATGGCATATCTTCGACCATAGCACTAATTCGTTGGAGCTTCAATCTTGTGAATGCATAACCTCTACCTAGTTATTCGATCAACTAAATATAGAAGTAAATTTCCCTCAAATGAAATCGCACCAGGTTATTTTAATACGGAATATACATTCTTTAAAATTGCTCTGCTACATAGAAATAGAACTTTTCGGAAATAACATCCAAATGGAAAAAGAATAAGGAAAATTAAAATCAGGAAATCAAGCAGCATCGTGGTAATTCTAGTACAAATAATTCAGGTTGAAATTAACGAAGGCAAGAAGTGAAAAATCCTAGCCAAATATAGAAACTATCGACTAGCAAAACAAAGCAAGCAACAGGATGTAAACCCAAACTACACTTACGAAAAAAAATCCTAGAGTAATACGAAGATGTTATTAGCAGACATTTTTTATTAGAGATTTCGTCTATGAGAATAATCATAAGCGGTATATATATATATATTATATATATATATATATATATATATATATATAATATTATATATATATATATATATAATATATATATATATATATATATATATATACATACATACATACATACATACATACATACATACATAAGCCATCGAAAAATGGTTAGAAAGATAAAAATCTCACGATAAACTAGCGCCTACAATGGAAAACGTATGATGAGTGAGCATTTTTGGACACATACATACTTATGGAGATGGTCTTATCTGTAGAGAAAAAAACATTCTGGAGAGATTGTAAATGTTTGTAGCACCACGAAGAAACGCAAGTATACCATACATAGTGTTTAATATGTAAAAAATCTTGTAGATGCAGAGAAAAAAAAAGATGTTCTGTTTTATTAATCCATATTTTTTAGAAGATAATGTATCCATTGCTTTTCTGTGCGATATTAACACATTTCAGTAACATAAATATTAGACTGAAAATTGACAGACGTACTATCATGTAATAATAAAATTTCCCTTGCATATAGATGTCTTTAAGACTTATGTTGGGGAGGTCAGAGAAGACAGAAATTCAAAAGTGAAAGTTGATATGAATTCATTTTCAAAAAATGCACAAAAACCGCTGGGAAAATAATACAATCTACGAAAGCCTGTGACGTTATGCTAGATAATGTGAGTGACACCTGAATTTGACCAACAACTTGAGAATTAACACTAAAGACAAAGAATTCTGATAATAAAAACTCACAAAAGATAAATATAACCTTATTCCGGAAACCACTGCAGGCTGCTGCAACAGAAAGCTATATGTGTTGAAGATAAAAAAGAGAGCAACGAACTTTAAATCGGTTCCAAATGAAAACAGAAAGTGTGGAGAGGAGGAACTAAATACTGAAAGCCAGAGTCATTCACGCAAGTCATCGATTGGTACTTAATTTTATCAGTCTTCAAGGGATAAAAATTACTCTGACCAGGATTGAGTTTGAATTCGAAATCACAACGTACAGATTTGAAAGACATACTATAGAACATTATATTCTGTTTAGTCAACACTCTCACCAACAGTAATAACGATTCGTTCTATATTTACCACAAGGCTGACATGCTAGAAGGGTTACATTACAAAACGGAATATAAAAATGCTTCTTTATACAGCAACAAATGCTGTGTATGTGTGTGCTTAACTAATGATAATATGAGTTGCAATAATTGAGTGAGACACTTAGAAAGAGAACCTTACCTGGATTTGAGCGCAGAATCTTGATAGGCTCAATTGTAAGCTGAAATCTCAATCAAGTCTCAAAACATAATACACCGCAAGTAAATACGGCACGGCCTCTTATCTCACGTTCTGAGGACTTAACCAGTCCAGATGATTTCAAATCTAATGGTTATTAATAACAGACAGTATTAAACTTGTATATTCATTTCATACAATAGTGAATAGTATGCAGATGTAATAGAATTTTTGTAGTTCGAAGTACTTTGATTGCTGATTATATCTTTTAGATTTAGTACTATATATCTCAGTCAATGTAGATTTTAGATTTAAGATATATATCTTATTCAATGTATTACACTATTTGTTATCGATTCTTTTCAGGATTTTGTTCCTATATTCTAACTCCAAATTACATTAAGAATCATATCAAAACATATTGAAGCACCAGAAAAGACCGTATTCTAAATACAATTCCGAAGCGAAAATGAGGAACTGAATTTGCTGTATGTGTGCGTACGCATATATGCGCGCGCGCAATCACACACGTTATATATATATAATATATATATATATATATGGGAGCAAACAAGTGGGTGAATTCACACATATAGGGGTAAACAAGTGTGTATACAAACATGCATACACACACATTACATATATATATTACATATATATATACTGAGATATATCTATCTCTCTCTCTCTCTCTCTCTCTATATATATATATATATATATATATATATATATATATATATATAGCGAGAGAGAGAGAGAGACAGAGAGAGAGAGACAGAGACAGAGAGAGAGAGAAAGCGAGAGAGAAAGCGACATGGCCTCAAGTGGAAAATGAATAATTTTAGTTCAGATAGAAATATTCTCTCCATATGGAAAGGAAAATCAGATAGATTTGCAATAATGTTGTTCAACAAAACTTGAACACCTATTTTTGTCAATAATCAGCCCTAAGTTTACTGTGACATTCTGCAGATATAGGCCGATTAGATTCACTCTTATATTTCTCTTTCTTCACACATTCTCCTATACAAAGAAAAATGTAAAAAAATTCCTTCTGTTTATCTTGTCTGTACCTAAAGTAATTTTTCTGTCATAGTTGACACAGTTCTATTCTCACTCGCTCACTGATTCCAATTTTAATAATTGTCTCTTTTCCCCATACGCACACACAAGTACGTGCATATAATCCCTTTGGCTTCCGCACTGTTCCCATCTTCCTAATTCCGTTTAGATTATATTGTTCAAATCGTGCCTACTGAAGAAGGCCTGGGTTTCGAGTGCCACGTAGTGAGAACAAATCAGTGATCATTCTTTTTCGAAGTGAACATCCTAACCACATGACTAAAACTGTACTATTACGTTATTAAACAACAGAAAATCCGATATTATGTCATGTAGTCTATGTGTGTCTCTACACCATCTACACTGAAGTTTCTTCACGAAAACCTGCTGTATATAACATCATCAATCTCTTTACCATTCTCCCTTCACTTCTTCACCCTTAACCAATAAATAAATAAATAATACACGGTTTCCGGTTGTATTCAAAGTCAGTCATATTCAACGGAAGAGACGGTTAGTAGAGAACGAAAAAAATAAGAACCTGCACAAAGTATATAGAAATAAGTACGAAGTATTTTTACATAGGGTTTTTCTTATTATTCTTGCTTTTTACTTACTGACACATGTCAAAGCAAATAAGGTTGGTATCATTTCACGAAACATCGAAAATCAAAAAACGCTCTTCGGCACAAATAGGAAAATTGAATCCCTTGAGGGAACTCCCGGGGCTTTCTTTCTTCCACTTTATTTTTCTTTCGCTGATAAGACATTCAAACACATTTGATTTGTAGCTGTTGCTTTTGTTCATTTTACTGATTTATTTTACTTAGTGAAGAACGGCTGGAGGTATAAGGAAAGAGGGATACCGTTGTTTTTTCTATTTGTACATTCTCGAATAGTTTGTCCTACATATATATATATAGGATTACATACGCAGTCACGCATATATATATATATATATATATATATATAGTAGAAATATGTTACGAAAAGAAAATATAAAATACACGTGGAAATGTAAGGGTAAAATATGAAAAATCAACGAAAATGCATATTGCAGATAGCAAAAGGCTATTTATGACATGTAGTGACAAATATATACATTTAAATTGACTGAGATAGTAATATGAGTCATAAAGGTCATTATTATGAGATGATTATAAGATGTTAATAATAATAAAATGTGACCTCGTGTGTACCGTTGGCGATTTTTTTCCCTCTGTCTTCCCTTCTCTGGACCTTTCCTTCTCCTATGTTTCCGACGAAGAGCTCCACTCGAAACGTTAAACCCTCCTTCTTTCCTTCTTTCCTGAGCGTCCAATAATACTATATTTGTTCCACGTCCTCGCGTTGTTGTGTTGTTTTGTGCTTTCTTGTTTGGATTAACTATATATATACAAGCTCGCATAAAAAAAAACTAGCATGCAGTCACATTTACAAAATCCATATATATGGTGACACATAAAATTCTGTATATAGGTACATAGCCAAACACTGAAACACAATGGAGCCTCTTCCATTCTGGGTTCAAGGAACAAAACTGCGCTGGTAGTGGTCCAACAGATTTACGATCCGGTTATTGTAAACTGAGGTGGCGGTAGCTGGCATCGATTACGTGTATAGAGAATCTGTTGAAATATGCACAAAAAGATAAAAAAAGTATTTCGTTTGCACTACATGTAGCTTTGATTCACCTCCAGAGAACCAACAATATCGTACTTGTTACTTTATCCTTGCTGTGAAACATATTTGTTTACTAATCTCTCAGTGCGACATGTTTTGCTTCGCGCAACCACACATATTTACAGTCTGGTGACAATTTAGAGAATTTTCCCGGAATACGAAACAAGACTCAGTAATGTCGTAGAGATTTTCATGTAAAAGAATATACTTTTGAACGGTGAATCATAAAGTAATTCACTCCTAATTACTCTCAAATGACCTCGTTGTAAGTACAAGTATCCATACACGACTTCTCGTCTATTTTTCAGTTCAGATTCCGTTAATTTCGAGTTTATTATTCCTTATTCCGACGCCGCTAATATAAATATCACGCTAATTAAAAGAGCAGTTTGCCAGTTGATAAAACAGCTGGAAATTCATATAAAGAAACGTGAGTGAAAATCCATAACACAAAATCATACTAGCAAGCTTTGCGCAAACAGTATTTCTATACATATTTAGATGCTTATATACATTTTAAATATGCATATACATACATTCGTTTATATATATGTGTGTGTATCTATGTATGTAATGTACATTCATATATACATAGATATGTGTGTATGACTACATACAGACTGGTACAAAAGGAGGTTAGCAGGTATATTTTTATTGTAAAAGTAGGCCTGGACCTGTGAAAAGGTGTGTGTCACAGTGAAGCCGATAGACTATAAGAATGTGTCAATGTTCAGGGCGGACATTTTGAGCATTTACGGGACTAATATTGTGCAATGCTTTTTAAATAATATCATAAAATATACAACTATACAACTGTAAGCCTACTTTTGCACCAGCCTGTATACTCATAAACTTATACATTATGCTCACACATACAAATATATATATATATAAATCCCTAGATGGTACTTTCAACGGTTTTTTCTCAGTGTTGTTGAGATGAATTTGGCTCTTTATAGCATTGAAGATAACCTTAAGGACCAAGTTGTGCCTCCATGTATACCTGTTCAATGCTAATGAACAGTTGGAAAGAATATGTTTTAGTGTACCGACCTTTCCACATTTGCAGATGTCATTCTCTGAGACGTTCCATCTTACTAGATTCATAGGTGATGGCAAAACATCATAAAATGAACGAATCAGGAAACTCAGCCGAGATGTCGTCCACTTCCACATCTCATCCCAACTTATCTTCCTCTCAACAACATGTTCTTCCCATCTCGTCATCTGACCATGATGAACACATACTTTCGGTTCGAACAGTTTTTTTTATAGGGCTCCGTTTTTACAATCCTGTAAATAATAATGATTTTTTATATAAGATTTAAGCTTATATATATATATACAAGTATATATGAGTTAGAGGTTAGACAACCATCTAATGGATAATAAATATTCAGTGTGCTACTGGATAGATATCTATTTATATTCAAAAGTTTACTGTTGCAAGTACAGTTGAACAATAGGTACAAGTGGAGTAAACAAAAGTTTATCCAGAATTTATATAAGGCAATTAAGAAAATGGAGAAGAGATTCAATTAACAATCATCAGTAAGATTTATTTATTATAATCATAAGAATAAATAAATAAATAAATAAATACAACTCCACTCTTACATCTGTTTCCACTTTGGGGTTCCAGAATGCTAAAATTGACATATCATACAAAAATTGAACTCCAAAGTTTCATCAGAGGGTCAGTAAGTCCATAATGGTAAGGATACGAGGTAATAAGTGAAAAAGTAAAATAGAAAAACCCAAAGCTGTATTCAGAAGTTGTGAGATCACATCTGATTACAATTTGATGGACGAGATTATCTCTTCCATCAAATTGCAACAAGATGTGATCTCACAACTTGTGAATATAGGCTTGGACCTTCCTTTTTCACTTTTTACCTTGTATCCTTACCATTATGGACTTACTGACGGTCTGATGAAACTTTGGACTTTAATCGTTATATCTGTCAGCTTTAGCATACTGGAAGCCCAAAGTAGGAAGTTGTATTTATTTATTCCTATGATTATAATAAATACATCTTACTGATGTTTGTCAATTGAATCTCTTCTCCATTTTCTTTCTTGCCACACACACACACACACACATATATATATATATATATATACATGGATTCATGCACACATGTATACATACACCCATGAAACACACTCACGTATTCTTATATACAGGTATGCAAGTAAGACACTCAAGAGCTATCACGCTTTCTCAGCGTTTGACTGCAGCCGAATTCAAACGCGTTTTCTCCAACAAAATCTGCAACCGAACTACCTCAAAATCTACACGATGAATGAACTGCCAAATATGTTCGGTTATTCCGTCGATATATTGGCTTGGCATATACCACTTATTGTCGATTTTGGATTTTGACTTTCATGTCCGATATTTAGTTGGTTCTGTTCTGCTTTTGATTTATTAACTATTTTTTTTGTTTTTATACTGACTATGTATTTTTTTTCTTTCCTTTCTATCATTCGTGTAATGTATTGCAAATAGGCCAAGTAAAGTAGCAAGTATAATGTGAGAGCCATTCATTTTGCGATTCATAATCAATAGTGACTGCCAGTTAAAGATTCCAAGCATGTCATGAGCTTAACATTAAGTATACTTGTGTTCGAGTCTTCTGATCAACTCACATTCCTTTCCCGTCTTCAGCCATTTACTAGACATTTTTTTATGATTGTGATGTTGGTGTTGCTGGCTGTAAATGAGTTGATGGTTGATCATCATATATACTCAACAGCAACACTGCTACTCTTAATTCATTTCACCATTTTCCCCCTTTTCCCTTGCATTTCCTTCCTCTTGTCTTGTCCCCTTTCTCTACCACCACCACCACAAACATCTCCTCCTCCTTCTCTTCTTTTTCTTCTTCTTCTACTTCTTCCTGCGTCATTGTATCGTTTGTTTCCTCAATACTTCATAAATCTCATTTCACAGTCACCATAACTATGTGTATTATTGCAGTTACTGGGAACATTGAAGGACTTTTTTTTACATTATTACAACGACCTAAATTGTAGGCCTGTTCAGATATGCTTGTATTTCAATGTTCAACATTATTACAGTTGTGTTTATATGAAAACAAATCAACTTTATTTATGAATATGTGTATCAGTGCATGTGCATTCGTATGTATAGTTGTATACAATTATGCATAAGTATGCATATATCCATATGCTCATATGTGTGTGTGTGTGTGTGTTAGTGCGTGTGTATGCATGAGCTCACACAACATATAAATACATGCACAGCTAAACATTTTATATGCGCCCGTATAAAATGAAATATGCATTCATATATATGTACAATGTGTGTGTGTGTGCGTGTGTGTGACACAGAAAGAGATAGATTGATAGATAGACAGAGAGAGAGAGAGAGAGAGAGAGAGAGACTGTATGCCTTTTGAATATATACAAAACTAGCTAAAAGTGATAGACGAAACCTACAGAATATATAAAGGAGAACCATTCAAGGTTGTTTTATTCAAGAATATCCATTCTATTGAATTATAATCTGTTTTATTATATTATTTGTCTTGTAATTTTGATTATTATTCATATTTTAACATGATCATTTTGTTTCTTTTCATTGCAGACTGTAATATCAAACCGTGGACTTTCATGTGGGAAGTTTAGGAACGTCACCATTACAATGTCTTCCGTGAAATCCAGATCACAGCGGGCATGCGTAACGATGACGTCTAACTCCGTCTCGCAAATCTCCAGGTGTCATTCCTTGCGTCACTTGGCTGTAGTAGCAGCAGCAACTGCCACAAAGCATTTAGAACCGAAGCTAAATTCTCATTCAACACTAAATTCTGCGAGAGAAGAAGCCATGACGCCGACAAAAGCCAAACTAACACCAATATCATTATCACAGTTTTCAACATTTTTATTCATACCGCCTCTATTGCCATTCTCCTCTCCATTTAAACCTCCACCGCCAGCAACGCCGACTCAACCCTTACCCCTTTCTTCTTCTTCTTCTTCTTCTTCTTCTTCTTCTTCTTCTTCTTCTTCTTCTTCTTCTTCTTCTTCTTCTTCTTCTTCTTTTCTTCCTTCTCCTTCTCATTCGCACCCACCATCTCCTACACTTCACTGTACTTCTTCCTCTTGTTCTTTATCTTCTTCTTCGAATTCTGTAGTAGAAACGACTACGTTTTTCTCGTGTCCATGTTCTCTGCCTCACTATCTACCACCACCTCCTTCTTCACCCACCACTTCTCGTCTATCGTGCTCTGAGTCGTTACCGCCGTCCTTAATAAAACCACTACTTCCACAACCATCTCCTCCACCACAGTCGCCGATATCGGCATCTTCGACGTTAACATCATTATCATCATCGCCGGCGTCTGTTCCTTTTCACTGGATGAGTGTACTATTTCTTCTTCTTCTTTTCTCGCATTCAGCGCAACCGTGGGTGACTCAGCCCGAATTTCAGTGTCCTAAACAATGCGAATGCCATAACCTTCGTACTTCGCAGCTTTCCACTTCAATAGCAGCCCGCTGCCGAATAAATGAAACGATGAGTCGGTATAATTTCAGTGTATTTTCAGCCCCATATATTACTGTCCTGGTTATACAGTGCCAGGGCAAACCTTTAAAACCCGTTAACAAAATGCTCCGTAATCTTCCTTTTCTCGAAGAACTTGTATTTAAGGATTGTCATTTCAAAAGCATTCCTGAATATACACTGTTAGGCTTGAATAACTTGAGAAATTTTAGCATTTTTGGTGCTGATCAGTTGACGTTAACTTCAAACATATTCCACAAAGCGGTTAAATTGAAAAACCTCGAGATAATACACAGTGGACTTAAAACAATTCCTGTTGATATGCTTTGCAATTCTGTAGATGTTGAATTGCTTACTTTATCGCAGAATGAATTAACGCACCTGTCAGAATTGAAAAAACTTTGCCAGACTAACACCACCATTTTAGACCAAATAACACGCTTAGATTTGAGTTACAACTTACTCCAAACAATTCCAGCAGATTTCAGTAAATTATTTTCTGATATGCAAATGGTAAATTTTGTAGGTAACCAAATCGATAACATAGAAGCTGGTAGTGTCAGTGATCTTTATTATTTAACAGTTATGGATCTGTCAAAAAATCAAATCCAAAGTTTCCCACGTGACTTTTTAGAAAATTCCATTGGAATACAGCAGCTCGGTATCTCACAAAACCCTATCAAAACTATATTCCCATATTTTAAAGATCTTCAAGATTTAGAAGTGTTTGAAGCCGAGCATACTTATTTAGACAATAGTTTCTTCCGGGAAATTCCTAAAGGGTCTGCATTAACGAATTTAAACTTAGCACATTGCTATATGAGTAAAATAAATAAATCCCTGATGAGTAATTTGAAAAATTTAAGGCGTCTTGATCTTAAGAGTAATTCAATTTTATCGCTGCCTTCTAATGTATTTTC
>NC_042997.1:150377422-150404922 GCF_006345805.1 Octopus sinensis
GCCTACAGCTGGGAATCGCATCACGCAAGATGATGTCTTGTTGATCGAAATATGCCACCGATGACGTGTGACATACATTTAGACCTGAGAGTAATGGAAAATACAATTAACCTAAATAAACTAACAAAATTAGCTTTTCTGGAATTAAATATAAATATGTGTTCTGGAATTAAATATAAATATGTGTTCTGGAATTAAATATAAATATGTTTAAAGAGAGAATAAATAAAAGTTAGAGCTAAAAATTGTTTAATAACTGATTGAATCTTTCGGAACAATATCCAGTAACGTCAGTGATATAGAAACATTTCTTTTCCTTGTAAAATACTGGCGACGTTTGTCTATTTTTTACACCAAATTGTTTTGTCCGATGCGCTGTTTACTCTACACCTATAAATATAATTCTTTCTACAGTGTCTGAGATTTTAGGGGAGGGGACTAGTCAATTACATCGACCTCAATATATGACCGGTACTTATTTCATAGATGAAAAGACGAAAGGCAAGTCGACCTCATCGGCGTTCGAACTCACAACGTAAGACGGTCAAAATGTTAGCATTATTTTGCCAAGCATGTTATCCATTTCCCCAGCTTATTGCCTTAGGTTCACCTATCATAATGGCTTCAATGAACACAAATAAACTACCGGAGATTTAGAATAATTTATATACACAAAACAGTTTTATCTCTTTTCCTCGTGATTTCTTATGAAATATATTTCAACCAAGACAATTACTTCTCTTATTCCGGACGAAATAGTTTTCAGCTACATTATTCAAATATGCTCTTCCATTTTTTAAGACGTCACGATGTCATCAGAGGGAGATTTGATAGCTATTTCATGTAGTACAATCAATTACCGCACTTTGTTTCTCGTTTGCTTTTAAGCAGTACAATTGTTTTCCAGAGAAAGAAACAGTACATTGGCACGCTATATTTAAACCAGTTAAGGAAGCCTAACATTAACCCGTTGTTTAGTTAACAAAATTTGAAGCCGTCCACCAACATCCACCCACCATCACATACATACGCTCATACTTTCTTACACAAATGAATTCAATTATGTTTATTTGATATGTTTAATTTTAAGTATCGGTCATTTATAAATATTTACCAAGCGATGATGAAATATTGTGTATGCTTCTGAGATAGGTATGATATATATTTTTGTCTGGAAGTGGTGTACCTCATATTTACCTTCCTATAGATTAATCTTCTTGAACCCGCATCTGCTTGAACGATACTCGACCCACCGTCAAACATGCATGCTAATTGAATAAATAATTGTTTGGCCAAAATAATGTAGGCCAATGACCTAACGAAACATCGGATTTGATGACCGTAGACTGCCGCGATCTATGTGAAATCTGAACCCGGTATGATTCTCAATTTTTTGAACTATAGTAATGAAAGAAAACAACTCCCCCGTAGGAAATGAATACAACCAATTAGCAGAAAACCTATTCACATCTTGACTAACAACGAACCTCGGCCGTGTAAACTTTTCATTGTTTTGTTCAATGCCATATACACGAAGTGTTGAAGCATTTTGATAATAGTTTGTACAAACATACATACACTCGTACACTCACACACGCGTAGACAGATGTATTTATAGCATATATGCTTACAAGTATAGGCATATCTATTGAGACTGATTACAAAAGAAATAGTAATACTTAATTTTTACGACGAATAAAAAATAATCATCGTAAAAGAATGAATAATTACAAGTAAATTACTGGTACTTATTTTATAGACGGTACAATAATAAAAGACAGAACCAAATGTGGGCGCTTTACTTAGATATATTATTGGAAGATGCACTGCAAGGTCTGTAATATGCCTCATATCAATATTGCTGTTTCTTTTCGACGTAGTTTTGTTTGGTAGAAGTTGTTGTTCCGAAATGTTTTATTGGTATCGCCAGACCATAGACTTCATTGAAATTAATGTAGGGCATATTTGAATAATATAGCCGTTGAATAGTTGCAAATTCATGGTTGCAAGAAAACATGGGGTACCAGGGAATACCTGCATGTTAAACAACGGTTTCAGCCCAGTTTGTATAATAAGAAAAACTTGGGCGACACCTAGCGAGCTGGTAAGTCGTTTCATCCGAATCCGTAGGGTAACTTGTATTCCTTTTATGCCTGAGTAGCTGCAGCAACAAACCACATGTCGGAACATTACCCCATTTTCGGGCTGATCTGAACTTTATAGAGTGTTATTAGTTACTGAACCCTGAATTATTTTGTGGTCACCAGTCGTATGATGTAGTGTTTGCGGTATTGAAGATGTGCTTTGCTGAGAGAAATCCTCAGGGTCCTATTACACAGAACACTCTCTGACCAATTCATTCAACTCATGTTGAATTTAGCAGTCATATAATAAAAGACCCAATGTACTGAATGAACAATGAAGAGTATAATACAACTACAACAACATATATACTGCACTGTTACACCCCAACAAATAAAATATATACTAATCGCATAATCGATATTCGAGAACATAACATTTACTGATATCCCCAGAAACACGAATTCTACACAACTACCACCCAGGGACGTAATATAAACAACATATAAAGCATATACTCTACACTGTAGTACGCAGTACAACTCTTACGAAGCACAATCGCTTTTCAAACGATAGGGAGATGAAACATAGCAATTATGATTAAGAGAATAAGTAAATGTGAACTTAATAGCTATCGTTAACATAGTGAAAGTGATAGAAACAGTAGTGTCATCAGGATAAATCAACTATTCTAAGCATCAGATACGTACCGGAAAATTGTAACTAGCTCGGAACATCTCAGAGAGAAGAACCAAGCAAAAAATCGAGCATTTTCGGCAGACAATGATAGAGAGAAAAATTTGTAGATTTTAATGGTAAAATCAACGAAAAATTCTGAAAGAAAGAGAGAAGGAGAGAAGGAAGAAAAACAACATTAAGAAAGTACAGTATCCAAAAATCAATGTGTTGCTTTATTGAGTTATTCGCTCAATTGCAGAAAATCTATCTTTATGATCAGGAAATGGTGACACTTCATTGAAAAGAATATACTGTGTGACTCTAAACCAAACCAATTTTCACCAGAAGTAGGTAAAAATGTTAGGAATCAATTGCAACAGCGAAGGCAGCAGAAAGATCTAAAGCAGTATTATGAGCAGGGCTTGAATCACTCCATCCACAAGTCAACGATGTAAATAACATGTGAAACCCACAAGGAATATGAATAACCCAGCAAGCTGTTCACAAACGAAACAAAAGTGGCTCCGCCAGGAGATGATTATCTTCGAAACTACTGATAACAATACGTAGGTGGAGGTGCAGACAACATAGTTAAATATATTCAGCGACCGACTGAAACAGCAAATCACAACAGCTGGACAACTAAAGTCATCCACAAAGCTTAGAAAACTTTAAACTCACACAGAAAAAGAAACAAGGACTTAACATCAAGATTATTACAGAAGATAAAAGCTCAGCCTGGAAATATTTTCATGAGAACAGAAGGGACCCCGCCCAGAATGTTATGGCAATAAATAGCATTTACTGATCAACAACGCTCTAAATAGTAACTGTAGAAGTGAATAGAAAACTATGAGCATGACAGATTAATGATCAAAATGTCTGCCTCCGATAGCGTTTGCCACGTATAGATTCTCTAAGCCTTCAGCAACAAATTCGTTATAAAAAACACACAAAACAAGACATGAATAACGGCATAATAATTTTCAGGCAGAAACGAAAGAGGGAGTATTAGAAACGAAACCATCATTAGACGAAGAAAAAATCTGATGTTAACATCATTTAGTGTCAAATGAGATCACGTACGAATACAAACTGTATGGAATAATATATTGCCATCTTTCCAAGGGTAGATTTTAAGTTGTACATTGCTGACAATAAACATTTGGAAACCATGTTATATACTAAAATCTGAAGCACAAGGAATAAACAGCGTATATGTGTTGTAGTGGCTAGTGTTAATGGTCATACTTTGAACTCAGGTTAAGAACACGTTGCGTGTAGCCGCAGCAGCAGCGCTATTCTATAAGTGTGAACAATCTTTTAATACTGTTATTCCACGAGCTTTGCAAGGAAGGCTTACCTAATCACTGCATATGTACTTCCTAAATCTAAAGGAGACTCGTATTCTTTGCAGGGCAGTTGTGGTGTTAGCTTAAAGGAGTCACTATGAAAAACATCATTAGATGATGAGGTGCAAAATTTGTAGCCATATTGAGGATTTCAACTGCGTTATTTATAACTAGAAAATGTGAGCTCACATCTCCCTTCACACATGTACTAATTTAGAGTTTGTGCAAATGAAAGAAACGGTTTTTATATTCTCACCGAAGGCTGCTATCACCATTTCTGTTCAGAAATTCAGTGAGGTATTTATGTTATGGCAGCATGGGGACTGCGAGCATAATTTTAAGATTTAATACAATAAGATTTAATACAATGTAGTCTACATACTTCAAAGGCACGTTCTGAGCGGGACTCATCGGTGCTAAATTTGCTAAGAATCAACTCTGAGAAAATGAGTCATGCTCAATGGTCTAAGATGAGGGAGTACAGCAAAATGCCAAAAGAACTAAATTCTTCGTTACATCAAGCTCCACAGAATTTATACTGTTGTCGATGGACGAAAGAGACGGGGACAGAGAGAGAGGCGGAGTTGCACTGTTTCTCTCATTCTGAAACAGTGGAGTAAATTCTATGGGTTGACTGTTTACGTGGTTAAAGTGGTTGCCATTTAAGGAGAGTTTTTAGGAGAGAAGGAGAAAGCTATACAGATTTTGAAAATGTTAGTGAAAAACAGCATTTCAGAGAAAGAGAAGGGACATTTTTGAGATAATTTCATTTCATTTCATTGATAGGACGAGTTATCGGTATGGGATAGTCTGCGAACAATGATGAAACCGTGAGATTAAATAATGAAATTTACGGATGCGGATATGGAGACTGAATTCATATTAGTTGCAAATGGAAGAGAAATTAGGAAAGAAAACTTAGCAGAATGAGCCGGACCTGGTTGAGATTGATGAATGGAAGGGGTCTGCAAAGTTGGTCAAGACTTTCTTTCGAGAAATGGAAAATGTTAAAAGAGTTTGAGAGCTTAAAGGACAAATGAATATTTCTTTTCTCTAATAATATCAAAGAAACAACTAAGTTTGAATGGTGTGAGAGAGAATAAGAACAATACCATTCTAGGTAGTGGTTGTCTTTTGGCAAAGATGTGTAGCTAATGCTACTTGATGTATTACAAATAAAGTGCAGTAAGGGTTTATCTGCAACTACATAATTCTTATAAAATAAACAATACTGTAAAGTTGAAAGCATATTATAAACAATGGCATAGTAAATATGAATAGGGGGAAAATATAAAAACGCGTCACACTTCTCTCCTCAAGAATTCAAAAGAATATTGCACGTAAGTTGAAAATGGAGACACATGAATAAAAATTATGAAAATTTTAGATACAAGATTCAAAATATGATTACAAAATGCTATGGTTGGATGTTCACAAGGTGCGTGTCTACGTGACGAATAATCGACAAATTTGTATCAAGCGTTACATGCTAAATTTGGCTTATGAACCATAAGCGAGTTAAAATCAAATGAATTCAGATCGCAGCACCAGAGTGCAATGACTCTCTCTCTCTCTCTCTCTCTCTCTCTCTCTCTCTCTCACACACACACACACACATACAGGCACACGCACACACACTCACACCACACCACACATACATAGGCACACATGTTTTTGAAATTTCTCGGTTCGAGAAAATAATTCTTTCGACTTTATGTATTCTAAAATGGCTGTAGATATCAATATTTTAATCTCAAAGAACATTGACTCTACCATCATGAGAGCTACGAAATAAAAATGAAATAAGCGGTGAATGAAGAATTGAAAAAAACAAACATTCTATATATCTATCTATCTATCAATCAATCTATCTTTTTATCTATCTATCTATCTATCTATCTATCTATCTATCTATCTATCTATCTATCTATCTATCTATCTATCTATCTATCTATCTGTCTGTCTGTCGGTCGGTCCGTTTATCTTTCTGTCTACCTCGTTAGTCTGTCCACCAGTATGTATGAATATATGTATGCGCGTGTGCATGTGAGAGAGAGGCAGTATTTGTTTCCTTGCACGCTTGTATGTGTGAGTATATTTTGTTGGGATTTGTAAAACTCAAGCCGGTCACCAGGAAAATGGCAAATATCTTTTCATTCAAAACATATCTTGGTCGCTGTAGCTCTCTGAATTTTTTTTTTACATACGCATATGTGCATACGTGTTGATTATATGTACACGCGTACGGGTGTGCAAGCGTGTGCGTGTCACGATGTAATACAAGTTTCTATATTTCATTTATGTTTGTGTGTACAAGCACGTATATTCCATACATATGTTCACCCGGAAAATACAAATACAGAAGCCCTGAATAGTTTTCCAATGTTTTACTGTTCTTCAATTCTATTGTACGTAAAGAAAATAAAGCAGTCTTCTCTCACTTTATATTTTTGTTCAATATTACTAGAATTCTCTCCCTTGTATATGTAGCTAGGCGTTAGTGTATTTTGTTACAATTCACCAGTTACGGTATTTTGTTAGACCTGATGTCCAAATCACAATTTCTTCAAGTCTCCATTTCCATATCCCAAATTCTGATACTAGCACTGGTACGACGAAAGCATTGTGAGATACAGTTTTATTGAATCAGAATTCCATATGTTCCGAATTTTGTTGAGGTATACTTTTGTCTATCTAGCTTTACTCAGGGTAACAGCATGTGTAATATTCTTGTCGTTTGTGAGTTATTTGTAACGGTAATTACAGGTGATGAGGTGGTATGGCAGCGAGCTGGCAGAGACGTTAGCACGCCGGGCGAAATGCTTAGCGGTATTTCATCTGTCTTTTTATTCTGAGTTCAGATTTCGCCGAGGTCAACTTTGCCTTTCATTCTTTCGGGGTCAATTAAATAAATACCAGTTACGCGCTAGGGTCGATATAATAGACTTAATCCGTTTGTCTGTCCTTGTTTGTCCTCTCTGTGTTTAGCCCCTTGTGGGTAGTAAAGAAATAGCTATTTCATCTGTCTTTATGTTCTGAGTTCAAATTCCGCAGTGGTCGACTTTGCCTTTCGTCGTTTCCGGGTCGATAAATTAAGTATCAGTTGCATACTGTGGTCGATCTAATCGACTGGCCTTGTGCTTAGAGTAGAAAAGAATTACTGGTGATGAGGTGGTGATGGGTGTCGGTGGAGATAGACAAGATGTTAATAACCATATTTCTTGCCTGCCCTGCAGTCTACCAAATATGAGCACTTACCCTGACCAAACTCCTCTCCTGTTTTCCGTGATTATGTTGTGACAAATCCCAACTGCTTGCTGGTAACATGAATGTTACTCGAGTATAGCTTCTGAAGATAATCAGCAAAAAAAAGGAAGAAAAAAGCCTGCTGGTTTTTCCGGGCCTTTTCATAAGTCGCTACACTGTATCTTGGAGAAACGCACAGAAGCTATATTAATATAATTTATATATCACATTCATGTTTGCTATGGATCTATATTTTTCATTACCTCATGCATTATCCGATTTTCAAATAATAGTATTGTCTGCGTGACTACCAACCAGTCGGGTACATCTACCTCAGTGTCTATTTCTCTTTCAGCAGGTCAACAATGACTGTCCGGTAGAATGTGAACTATTCATTATTCGTTTATCAAGTATCTCCTAGGTAGTTTTCCGTTCGGCAGTTTGCAACTCTCGTCAAGAGAGTTTTACTGATATCATAAGTTTGTGATACTTTGTAGCCCATCTAACCACTTTGCATCTTAGTTGTATTGTCGGTTTACATTCCAGCTCCATCACCAAAATGTTCATCCGAAGGAGGGGATTCCACAGCCTTGAAGGTACTGCCTTTCATACCGAAATATACCCCTTGTGCCTATATATATGCATGTACGTACGTATATATGAATATGCATATGTACCAAAACTGAAGCTTTTATACTGTTATGCCGCACGTTCGGATGTCTCTACTACTCAACTCTTCTCTGCTACTCTGCTACTCTACTCTGTTCTAGTCTACAGAGCTGTGCTCCCACGTCTACGCTTCTCCCTTTATATCTACGTATTGGGTTAGTCTATCGTGTGGGGAGCGTCCATACAACATATGCACAGGAAAATATGATAGCATAATGGAGTATGCATATGAACTAGTTGATAACATGTACAATATAATAATGCCTGAGTGTCTCTATTCTGAGATATGCCCATTAACACACAAAGATTAAGATGAATATTCCAGGAGGTACAGTGAAACAACTTCCTGATGCACATAATTTCATAATTTGGAGCGAGCAGCTGTGGATTTAAGGCAGCGCGTATATTCATTAACGAAAATCGTCCAGCTTTCTCGCCAATAAGGAAATATCTTTATAAATAAATAAAATTAGTAACTTTTTTCTACAAATAATTACTGGACACCAGTGAATCCTTTTACTTCGTTTTTCAGTCGTTCTTGAAATATGTCGTAAGGGCTTGCATGGAGAAAGAAATGTCTATGTGCGTCTAGGCAACACAGTTCTTCTTCCATGTTACCAACTATCAGGGAAAATTTTTGTCAAAGGTGAAGGTGAAAGGATGACCTCAATGACGAATTTGGTTAACACGTGATAACATGTGTTTAGTGTGATTCAACCAATAAATCATTTTACTATTATGTTTATTCCGAACGCTTGTCACTGACACAGTTGTGGTACAATATTTCTCATATTGATCCGTCACTGTTCTCAGATTCCAAAAACATCATTTCTTAGGCTATACCATCAGATGGAATCTCAGTCCTGTATACATGTACATGTGGAGGAACGCAACATCTCTGTTGTACGTGTGATTTGCAAGTAATATTTTTCACATGTTTTTCATTATAACATATAATCCCTAAAGTACAATTCTTATATGAAACTCTAGTCATCTGCTCAGAGAATGGCTTCCAGATTCTTGGTCTACGCATTTGTATGCAACAGATCTTCCAAGATTATTAACTTCTTCCCCCTGCAGATCTAACATATTAGGTATATTTTTTTAAGAAACACAGTTTTGGATCTCACAGACTCTAAAGCACCAAAACTGAAAATGCGAGCAAATGATTTGGATTTTACTTTTCCTTTCTGCTGTGTTACTACTGATATTTCCGATCATAATTTTGCAGTTGTTTTTTGTAGTGCTGTTATATTTATGTTGGTCATAGTCGTAGTATTTCTGGAGCCAGATATATAGATAAGGGAAAGGCAGCGAGCTAGCAGAATCGTTAGCACGCCGGGCGAAATGCCTAGCGGTATTTCGTCTGTCGTTACGTTCTGAGTTCAAATTCAGCCGTGGTCGACTTTGCCTTTCATCCCTCCGGGGTCGATAAATAAAGTACCATTTATCCCTTAATCCCTTTGTCTGTCCTTGTTTGTCCCCTCTATCTTTAGCCCCTTGTGGGAAATAAAGAAATATATACAGATAAGGGAAAAACTTGAAATATATTACTTCGTATTTTCGACGGTTCAGTGTTCGTCAGACATGTTGACGGAACCATGTCCGACGAGTATTTGAGGTTGCTGACAAACATTTCATTGTAAAAAGAATGTAATGCTATATCTAAATGTCTCGAGTAATCCAGCAAATGAAGTGCATATAAATGTATATCAGAGAAACAAGCATTTACCCACCAGCCTCCCTCCCTCTCTCTGTCTGTATATATGTGTGTGTTAGTGTATGAGTGTGTGCAGGTGAGTGTGTGTGTGTGTGTGTGTGTGTGTGCGTACGCGTGTGCGGGTAAAACGTCATAGGCTTATATCTATTTGAGATTGTGTAGTGAGTGGGTGTAGAAAAATCGATTCTTCACTTCTGAAAATACTTCGAAGTATCTAGTTGTGATCGAGTTATGTTAAAGACAACTTGCTTTTTCATCATTAAAGAGATCGAGAATATATACCTCATGAATTACACTTGTCGTTATCATCGACTAAAATAAATATCCTTCTGGGAGGTGCTACAGCATGGCCGCATATCGCTAGTGAAACCCGTTAAATAGAGCAATGAAAGTCGAAATGAATGTGATGCATGATTCATAGGAGAGAAATGACTTTTCTGCTATATTTCGATGTGCACAGCCTTTTCCTGTTACTTCTGTCTGATACTTTACGATCACAAATGCAATTATTCTCCATAGAAGGGCCAAACGATACGGGTAAATATCATTAAGGAAAACGAACATCAGTTAATAATTCAACATTAAATCAATGTGCAATGACCATGTAAATATCTGAAGACGGACACCTCTTGTAAGGAGAAAGTTTAGTTCGCGTTTTGCCTCTGGTGTATATCTGTATCCTTCAAGAAACCAGTTAACACTACTGCTCACTTCTCTTGCTTTGTTTATAATTAATTACCTTAGCTGTCCATCTGGAAAAGTGACCTGTAATAGAACTGACGATCGAAAGGCCGAATTCTTTTCTCTCATCTACTTAACCTACAGATTTTCGGACAAGGAGTATTATATGGCAATGATTTGCATGCCACAAGGCATCACCATAATACGCTATCCGATGACAGTATTCATTTTCTAAGATTGTAGTATGCAATGAAATAACAAGAGGCTCGTTCTAGCTTCACTTTGTCTTTCATTTTCTAATCAAAACTGAGATTTGAGATTGAAACACTTCAGAACTGCAGTTGACCATGCCCGTTTGAAAACATAATTGAATATGCCTTTTTTCTTATCATTATAAACGAGCAGAGATTGCTAAGATACGCAATTATCAACAAATATATTTCTTTGCTTTCTTCTTTTTTATCTAAATAAAGGACGACAAACTAGATAGATACACCCAATAAAAAGTTAGCTGTGATAACAAATAGGATATTGAAAGTAGTTTCAGTGTAGTTTCCTACAGGGAGTATAACCAAGGTTCAGTAAAACTTGTAGGAATTTAATAAGATATCATTTGTTGTAGATTGATTGGTTAGTCTGATGGAAAATGGAACTTGCTAAAGTGTTGAAAATTTAAAGATCAACATAACAATCTCAAGTAAAATGAAAATAGGAAAGGAAATAAAATAATGTAAAAACAAAAAGAAACGTTCCTTTAAAACCATTTGAAATGACTTATTGGTTTTGACAAACATTTACCTGATAAAAGAATGGAGAAACAACATTTTCACTTTGGTTCCCACCTGGAGTTCTTTTGATGCTGATTAGCTTTGATTCAAAATTCTCCAAAAGTAAATATAATGGAGAAATTTAATGAAAAAAAAAAACGTTTGCATATATTTTTATCAAAACAAGCACGTTTCATTCTTCTCCTTCCTCCTTCCAGTCTTTCTTTCTATTAGTTTCTCTCTCTCTCTCTGTCTCTCTCTCTGTCTCTCTCTCTCTCTATCTATCTATCTATCTATCTATCTATTTTATGTGTTTATCTAACTCCCTATCGGTTTCCTCTCTCTTTCTTTACTTTCTACTCTTTTTAAATATATCAATCACACACACACTCATATATATATATATATATATATATATGTATGTGTGTGTGTATATTATATATATATATATATACATATACATATAAATATATATAAAATAGCATATACTATATATATTATATTATCATATGTTGAGTATAATTATATCAGTATACTTGTATCTTTATATATTCCTGAATAACGAAATGAGGTGCACATACTGCATTATTTCTCTTAATTTCTCTCTCTCTCGCAGTTTATATCTTTCTTCCACAAGTATTTTACGAGCATACTACTACATCTGTGTCAATTTATGTTCTGGTTTCTGAGTGTTAGCGTGTATATATATACATATACATACATGCATATACACAGTTATTCTTACGTATATCCAGAAGAGGGATCATGCATAGACCCAAACACCATTCCTAACTCACTGCTGACACCTTCGGGTAAATCTCGAAGAATTTCATCTTAATTGTCATTCATGAAATTCATTGTATTATATGAAGAAAGTGCGACGGTAGCTCGACCGCTTTGGAACACCTGTACATGCAACCCAGAAAGAACTTTCTGATTCACGACATCATCTGTGCTGTATACTCACTCCACCTTGTATCTCTCTGCATTTCGTATATGACCGCGTGTGTATCGTTGGCGATTTTTCCCCCGTCTTCCCTTCCATGGATCTTTCCTTTTCCTATGTTTCTGACGAAGAGCTCCGCTCCAAACGTTAAAACCTCCTTCTTTCTTTCCTTTCCTGAGCGTCCAATAACACTATACTTGTTCCACGTCTTCGCGTTGTTATGTTTTCTCTTTGTGTTTTCATGTTTGGATCAACTATATATATATATATATATATAATATATATATACATATACTCTTTACTCTTTTACTCTTTTACTTGTTTCAGTCATTTGACTGCGGCCATGCTGGAGCACCGCCTTTAGTCGAGCAAATCGACCCCGGGATTTATTCTTTGTAAGCCCAGTACTTATTCTATCGGTCTCTTTTGCTGAACCGCTAAGTGACGGGGACGTAAACACACCAGCATCGGTTGTGAAGCAATGCTAGGGGGACAAACACAGACACACAAACACACACAAACATACATATATATATATATATATATATATATATATGTATATATACGACAGGCTTCTTTCAGTTTCCGTCTACCAAATCCACTCACAAGGCATTGCTCAGCCCGGGGCTATATTTCTATCCTATGGTCATTGGAACATGACTTGAAAGGGAGTGAAATATAGTCCTCCGTTATTCCAAGATTTTTTATATATTCTTTTTTTCGCACTAACGTTCTGATGGACATATTAGATGTATACATCATTTGCATTGCTCTAGAGTCAATCTCATAATTACATTTCGTTTCTACTTTGAAGTCTGCATTGTCATTTTTCATTAGTTATATGTGTTATGTGTGCATGTGTATGTATGTATGTATGTATGTATGTATGTATGTATGTATGTATGTATGTATGTATGTATGTATGTATTTATCTATGTATGTAGATATGTATGTATGTGAGTGAGTGTACTGAGTGACACGACAGAAAGATGTGATCATGTCTATAGCTACTGTGAACAAATGTGATTCATCAGGAAATACACAATGATAGCTGTGAACAGGCGTTCTTTGAAGTCGGTTCAAGGGAGGTTAGAACACGTGGGTGAGCCCAACAGTTTTGCTATGAATTCCACATCGGAAAATGGCTGAAAGAAAGATAATTATTGACATTTATTTTCGCTTTATTGTAAGGGAAAAGAGAATGACCGATCTTCTGCTAATATTCTTTTCTGCGCTAGGCACAGCGCCCGAAATTTGGGGTAGGTGCCAGTCGATTAGATCGACCAAGTATGCAACTGGTACTTAATTTATCAACCCCGAAAGGATGAAAGGCGAAGTCGAACTCGACAGAATTTGAACTAAAAATTTCGCCCAGCGTACTAACGTTCCTGCCAGCTGGCCGCTTTGATCTTTTGTTAATATTGATGCACTTATCATAATATTTGATGAAATGTTAAAGGTGGCTTTCAGTAAGCGTTCAGCGTTTGTCTATGTTTGTCTTTTGCTGTCTTTTATATTTTACTACTTTCAGTTATTGGACTGCGGCCAAGCTGGGGCATGCTGGGTCACCACCCTAATGGGCCATTTAATCGAATAAATCGACGCCAGGACAATTTTTTAAAGCTTAGTGCTTCTTCAATTGTTCCTTTTCGCCGAACCGTTAAGCTACGGGGCCGTAACCACACCAACACCGGTTGTGAAGTGGTGGTGGGGGACCAACACAGACACACACATAGAAATACACAAACACATATATTTACGACGGGCTTCTTTCAGTTCCCATCAACTAAATCCACTGACGAGACTTTGGTCAGCCTGAGGCTATAGAAGAACACTTGCTCAAGGTACTTCCCAGTGGGACTGGATTCAAAATTATGTGATTGGGACGCAAGCTTCTTACCACAGAGCCACGCAACTCATGAAAATAGAGCAATACAGGTGATGTTTTAGTAAAGACTAATATATATATAAATACGAGGCCCAAAATTGAGATATAAGCTCAGTCTATAATATACACACCAGTACTTTACAAAAATTCTCGGATTCTACCTGATGAAGTGACCCACAGAGCTGTTATTAAAAAATATATATATTAAAATACATAATTATTAAGAGTAATCTTAAATAAAGATTTTCTTTATTGGCCTCAAGGGCCCCTAATCAGTAAAAGTTGTGAATTTCTATCATGTTATTGTTATCATTTTCTTAATCCAAAATAGTTCTACATGGACACTCATACAATGATTTAGGCTAGGATAAAATTAACATGTAGCAGCCGACCATATGCGTAGGAGCTTTTAAACACACACACACACACACACACACACACACACATACACACACACGCGCGAATGCACATGCGCGAATGCACATGCGCTCACACACCTAGACACACATACTCACAAACATACACATATACACCACGAATATTTCACACGTTTATATGTGTATTATTCTGAAAGTATGCTTGTGCCAGAATGTGTGTGAGAGTGTACGTGTGAGTATGTGCTAAATTGTACGCGCTTGCGTGTATGAGCGCCGTGCTTGTATTTAATTTCTAATATTCTTAACGTGGAAACATCTGGTGAAAGAGATACCGTTGTACTTTAGGGGGGATCATTTTCTCAAAATATGCGTAAACTGATGTTAGTTCACTTCATATTTAACAGTAAACTCATTAGCTATTTAAGTAGTGAGTGATTTGATTAATCATTTAGTTCATCAAATTTGTTTTGTTTTACTACATCATTGTCCTAAACTGATGTTCTGTCATTTTTACGAACTAATTTTCCTATCGTTTTGCTACCGTAAAAAACGTTTGTGGTATTTAGATTACATCAGTGTGCACATTGCTGTTTTCTGGTCAGGGCCTATGTGTGTTGCATGTGGGCGCATACATATAAATACATCTATATGCATGTTCATATCAAAGTATAGATATGTGGGTGAGTACTTCATATGCATGTAATCCTATGCATTTGTGTGTGTATATATATATGTATATATAGTTGAAATTTACAGAAAAAAGACAGATGTATGAGTAACAAAATGGTGTACAAGTTTTACAGCGGGAAGGTGTGAAAGTGTTTTACATTTCGAGCCTACGCTCTTCAACAAGAAAAAACACGTGGAATTAAACAGAGAAAGAATAGGAAACGGTTTTGGAGCTAGCGGTCAGTCATATACATATATATGTATATATATATGTGTGTGTGTGTGTGTGTGTGTGTGTGTGTGTGTGTGTGTGTGTGTGTGTATGTGTGTGCGTGTGTGTGTGTGTGTGTGTTGGTGCGCGCGCATCATTGCGCGTGTGCATGTATGCATTGGATTACTGATATCCATTGTCTGGTACAGTTCTTGCAGCTTCTTTAATATATTTCTGTGTTTAGTTCATTAGCAATCATATGTGTTGTCTCTTCGACTGGTTATATTCTTGGGACAGGCGCGATTATTGTTCAAGATTTTTGTGTACCTTGGTGTCGTATAACCATCAGGCCTCTTTCTTTGTGATAAAGCAGTATCGTGCTGATGAAGATTGCTTTTGCTTATACTGAAATCGTTTAACTTCAGTTGAATTTGATACGCTCTTGGTGGTTTCTCCTATATAATCTGTGGTGTCTTCTATATATCTTTCAAATGGATCATGATATATTCAGGTTTATAATTTGTTTCATTTTGTCTGTAATACAACGGTTATTCACTCATGTTTTCTTCTTGAAATGCTATCCACTTTAAGGCGGCGAGCAGCCAGAATCGTTAACACGACGGGCGAAATGCTTAGCAGTATTTTGTCTGCAGCTACGTTCTGAGTTCAAATTCTGCCGCGGTCGACTTTGCCTTTCATCCTTTCGGTGTCGATTAAATAAGTACCAGTTACGCACTGGGGTCGATGTAATCGACTGAATCCGTTCGTCTGTCCTTGTTTGTCCTCTCTGTGTTTAGTCAATTGTGGGTAGTAAAGAAATAGGTCTTATGTTTTGAGTTCAAATTCCGCCGAGGTCGACTTTGCCTTTCATCCTTCCAGGTTACTTTAAATTTAGTACCAGTTGCGAACTGGGGTCGATCTAGTCGACTGAAACCCTCCCCCAAAAATACGGGTCTTTTGCCTAGAGTAGAAAAGAATCACATACCCATTTTTAAAGTTTTATAATGTTAGTTAACTTTGTCAACAATGTTTCCATTAAGTTAATCCTTCCATGAATTCAGAAGCCAGTTTTCTTTCGATGGTTGCGCCAGTAAGCATTTGGCCTTATAATTTGTTATTAGTTCTCCATATATGTGCATTACTTACTTCCAACCATGTACTCCAAGGCGTAGTATATGTTCCATTCGCATAATTTTTTAAAACTCTTCTAAATTATTTCCTAGCCCCTTGTAACCTTTGATTGCATTCTATTGATTATATCGGTTTAATAAGCGAACATTTTTACACACGAATTCGCTATGGGAAAGTGTCGTAGTTTCAGCTTATTCACTACATCAAAGATCGTGTTGCTTCATCAGCAAACTGTGCCCTTCGTGAACATTAGCTGCAGCAAAATAGCTTGTGTTCAAGCACGGGAGCTTTACCATGCCACTGGCCAATACAAAGATCGGCAAAGAACAGGCGCTCCGAGAAAAACAACAGTACAGATGAATCGGCGAAGTCAAAGACTCTCTGAAGGTAACCGACTGCTAACAGCAGTGGACAATTGCAAGCAATTATATGATGAAAAATGATATCAGCTTTACACCACTAAACTGTCAGAAACCATTTAAAAGAATTTGGTCTGTTCGGCCGGATCGCTCGAAAGAAGCCGATAATTTCTGAGACGAACCGGTGGGAGCGGCTCAAGTTTGAAGTTTGCTCAAAGCCATATTGAATGTACGGCCGAAAAGTTATTTGGTTAAAAGTTATTTGGGGCCGTGAATCCAGTTTTTACATATTTGTATCAGACTTATATTAGACGCCGTCCATCTAAAGAATTACACTGTAAGTGTCTCAATAAAATGGTGCAAGTGGTAGTGGAGGGTTAATGGTGTGGGCCGTGTTCAGCAGCTTAGGTGTTGGTCCAATTGTTAAGGCTGATGGCAGAGTGAACAGTGTAGGCTATTTGCAATTATTAAAAGGAAATTTGCTGCCTTATTTAAATAATCAGATGCCACCGGGATCTATTTTTCAGCTGGACAATTGCCTTATCCATAAGGCTTGGGAAGTTTTGCAATATTTTGAGCGCAATAATATGGTAGTTATTAAGTGACCTCCGCAGAACTTTGCATGTGATAGATAATTTATGGAATTATGTTTCTAAATGAGTTCATGCTATAAAAATACAAAACAAAACCTGCTAATTTGTCCCAATTATATGATTTTATTGATGAAATATGGCAGAACATTCTAAGTGATTTTTGTGCTCATTTGTCGAACTCCATGTCCCACCGTTGTGAGGTCGTAATTGAAAATAATAGCTAAGAAACTAGAGACTAATAATAAATTTTGGTTCGTTGATCATTTGTCACGTAAATTTTCAATTTAAACAAAATAATGTTAGTATGGTATTAAACTTATTGTGCCGACAATTTTTAATCGTTTGAATTAATTGCGTATTAAAATTATTCAAATTGCAGAAAGATATATAACGCTTATATCATTCGAAAGTGAAAAAAATCTACATAAGCTGAAAAAAGTAAAATAATTTTACGCTGTTTTGTTAAATATAAATTAATGAAGGAATAGAAAACTGTCATCCTCAGCCTTAAACTTATTTTGGCCAGTGTATATATAGATATGTTTATATATACACACTCAGATGCATGAATACAAACTTATGCACAACTGTATCTCATTATACACATCTAGATCTCGTTATACACAGCTGGATATCTTTAGGCAAACAGTTGCATAATCAAATATCTGTGTTTTTGGAGACTCATGCTGGGTGGAAACAATTGCAGTGATTAAAAACCTAACTGTCAACTGTACTCCTCGTTGACTCAAATTTCTATAATTTTAGGCTCGCACATACATATATATGAGTATATGAGAATCAGTATTTTCTAACAGAAATATACTTCAGCTTTAGCATTGTTAGTGAACACTACATGCATTTTGATTTAACGAGTACGGTAGAAGAACTAACAATCGAAGTAATACAGTCGTTTATATCAACTATATGCTCTCAAAGGTAGTGCACCAGAAATACTTTTAGTGTAGTCACCGAGACTAGTAAACTAAAAAAAAGTACAGTGGAATAAATGATACGACCGTATAAATAATTGCAGAAGCAATAATAGAGGAAACCATTAGCGAAATGCATCAATAACATTGTGAAGAACTATTGAAGATTAAAAGAATGAAATAACAAAACGAAATGACAAAATTATATACACAGTGAGGACAAGAAAGCAACAAAAAGCAAATCATTCAGAAAATATGACAATTCTCATTATTAGAAAAACTTTACTTCAAACTCAATGTTTAACCAGGCTATGCAGATAGGCGCAGCTGGTTTTTGTATGAATTTAATTAAAGTCATATCTGTAGCGTTTTCTAGTTACTGTCAAGCAAATGATGTAGAGCATTCTCTGCGGGTGTTAGTTTGTATAATGTTGAATTTAATTAGAAACCATCAAAACTATCACATACGAAATATCTGACTCTCTCTCTCTCTGTCTCTGTTTCTCTATCTCTCTTGCTGTCACTGTCTCTCTTTTTACCTAACCATCCTTACTTATACATAAGGAAACCCACATGTATAATACATACATACATAAATACATACATACATAAATACATGCATATATACACGCATACATAAGTGTGTATCTGTATATATATATATGTATACGCATGTATATATATGTGCGTTTATGCATGAGTGAGCGGTCAAACGAAAGAGTGTAGCAGTCAAAAAATTCGGTTGAACACGTACACAATTGCAACTTTACTCAGTCACACGTAACAGACAATTGAAAAGAATCTGTATTTGTACATACATACACACACACACACATACATACATATATATATATATATATATACACATACATAGGTACATAAATGAAAATACATGAATACGTACATACATGTATAAACATATATAGTTACATACACATATATACAGATATATATTTATTCATATATAGACATATATAAACACACATATTCACAATTATATATGTACATGTGTATGTGTCTGTGTGTTTCTATGTTTGTGTGTGTGTGTTTGACTGTTTATCACAAACCACTATTGGACAACCAACGCTGGCTTGATTACGTATCCGTAACTTAGCTGTAAGGCAAAAGAGAACGATAGCACAAATATTAGGCTTAACAAGTACTGGTATCGAATTGTCTGACTGTAACATCCAAGGTGGTGCACAAGCATGGCGGCAGTCCGATGACTAAAAGAAGTAACAGATAATAGATATATAAAGAACGTGCTATTGGATACACCGGTGTCCCAGAATCCCTTGCACCGATAATACGAGTTTATTCTGAACCCAAGATAGTGAGTTCGGTTTTATTCAGTGACGGCTCTTCTGGGAAGGATCGAAAGCTGTAGGATCCAGCATGTAGTCCGGCCTCCTGACTTCCATCTTTCGTAAATGATATATTGAAACCTCTCTAATTGTCTCAATGATCTTCCACTAACAAGCAGAATGCATTTAGAAGACTTTCGTGAGCGGGCCAATATCATAATATTCGCAACACTAATTCTCATCCCTTTTTCGAAACACTCGGCCGCAAATACATTCAGTGCATACTGGAAATCACTTTCTGATTATCCAAGTAGCGCAATGTTACCTGCAAACATCAGGCGACCGATCCTACACCTACCAATTGTGGTATGACATCGACAGGAGCTGTGCATCTCAATCCATTTCAAATATTATGAACTGGTAATAGAAGCACTCCTATCAAGGATGTTGGTCTTTAATTTATGGAACCAATCTTAGAAGCAGTAAAGAAAACATCTCCTCGACTGCAGTAGTCTGAATGCCAATTTGAAGGGGATAAGGGCCTTATATTTCACAGCCAAGACTTCGCAAAAGACCCATAAATTATAATTTTAACAATCACGCTGCTCTCCAAGTTAACATTGTGTAGTATTGCCGCATTATAAGGAGAGCTTCGGTCCTTTGTCTCTGCACTACTGAAGTTCCTCAAAATACAACGATGCAACCACGGACGAATGTTATTTGACATTTGACTTATTCCTCAACAACTTGCAATCGATAACAAATTCACTGTAAACTTGTTAGGTGGTAGAACATGAGTATTTTGAAAGTTTAATAAAAATTATATTTGCACAAATCCTCATTCTCTGAAGAACCACTAAGTTGAATGTTACTTTGCCTGTAGTTAGGAGGGTTCACTTTTCATTACATTCACTATCTAACAATTAATCGAAAACTTAACAAATATATCAAACTGTTATTTGTTAAATGAACTGGTTACTTAATCGCAATAGAATTCCTTGGGGACGTTTCCTGATTGTCTTCAACTATACATATACTCTTTTACTTGTTTCAGTCATTTGACTGCAGCCATACTGGAGCACCGCCTTTAATCGAGCAACTCGACCCCAGGACTTATTCTTTGTAAGCCCAGTACTTATTCTATCGGTCTCTTTGCCGAACCGCTAGGTAACGGGGACATAAACACATCAGCATCGGCTGTCAAGCGATGTTGGGGGGGCAAACACAGACATACAAACTTACACACACATACATATATATATATATATATATATATATATATATATATATATATATATATATATATATATACATATATATGACGGGCTTCTTTCAGTTTCCGTCTACCAAATCCACTCACAAGGCTTTGGTCGGCCCGAGGCTATAGTAGAAGACACTTGTCCAAGGTGTCACGCAGTGGGACTGAACCCGGAACCATGAGGCTGGTAAACAAGCTACCAACCACACAGCCACTCTTGCGCCTATATATAAATATCCTCTATTTACCTAATATCGATGTCTCATTCTGTTGTTGTCACACTTTATTATTATTATTATTATTATTATTATTATATATGTATATATAAACATATAGGTATATATATATGTGTACATACATACATATATACATATATATACCCTTTTACTCTTTTACTTGTTTCAGTCAGTTGACTGCGGCCATTCTGGAGCACCGCCTTTAGTCGAGCAACTCGACCCCGGAACTTATTCTTTGTAAGCCCAGTACTTATTCTATCGGTCTCTTTTGCCGAACCGCTAAGTGACGGGGACGTAAACACACCAGCATCAGTTGTCAAGCAATGCTAGGGGGACAATCACACACACACACACACATATATATATATATACATATATACGACAGGCTTCTTTCAGTTTCCGTCTACGAAATCCACTCACAAGGCATTGGTCGGCCCGGGGCTATAGCAGAAGACACTTGCCCAAGATGCCACGCAGTGGGACTGAATCCGGAACCATGTGGTTGGTTAGCAAGCTACTTACCACACAGCCAGTACATTTGGAAAGAGGTATCATTACTCATATCGATACCCCGGCCCTTCCCTAATTTAGGTTCTGGCTTTGGAAACCCCTGTGAATCAGTGTACCCTTTAAGCTTAAAATTCAGTTTTGGATGCTGGTAATGCACGATTTGGAATATTTCAGCAGGGACTCTGTATTTTCTGCGAGTCTTTCGTATCGTTTGCATAGATACCAAGGGTGGGTGTCCGGGCAGATGATGGCATATCTGAAAGGGACACTATGAAAAGCAGTGGTCCCAAGACTGTGACCTGTGGAAAATTACCCATTATTTTTGGTTTTCTTTCAGAAAATCATGTAACCACTCTCCAAGTTTTCCAGCTATGCCGAGATCACACAGTTTGTGATATACCATGCCATGATACACTTTATCAAAAGCTTTTGCAAAGTCAGCGTATATTACTTCCACATTTGCTGGGTATCACTCACTAAGTTGTTTTCCCCAAGGAATGAATATATATATATATATATATATATATATATATATATTATATTATATTATATTATATTATATATGTACATACAACCTAAATTAGGGAAGGGCCGGGGTATCGATATGAGTAATGATACCTCTTTCCAAATGTACATTACCAGGATGTCCACAAAGTGCAGACTGGCTGGCTGGATACTGAGAACATTCAGAACCAGAGAGAAGGAAACAATGATGGTCTTCTGGAGGACTTTCGTACTCAGCCGCATTGACTACTGCTCCAGCTATAGTCACCCAACAGTATAAAATTAACAGTGGATCTTGAAGCAATCCAGCGAAGCTTCGTAAAGAAGATCATCTCGTTGCAACAGCTCAGCTACTGGGAAAGGCTGAAACAGCTAAGATTATACTCCCTGGAGAAAAGGTGAGAGGGGTATGCAGTAATATACACCTAGGAGATCCTGGAACGGAATTGTGCCATATTTTGGCATTGAAAGCTACACCAATGCCAGAAAGCGTCGACACTGCACAGTGCCAAAGATCCCAGCAATGTCATCGTGCTTCAGGACCAATTACTGCAACAGCCTGGGATTCAGGGAACGACAGCTTTTAAAATATTCTCCCAAAGAGCCTGAGGGTCCTACATAAAGTGTATGTAGGTGTTTTCAAATCAAACCTGGAGCACTCGGAATGATCAAAAAGGAACTGAACATTATTTAAGAATTATCCCTGGCTTACCATCTATGCAGGGAGTGAAAAAGATTGTCTTAGCTGGAACGTCACACGTACTGACAAGACCATTGTCGCTGTGAAATTTTTTCCGTTTTCCCTCTCAGTGTTCTTCGTTTAATTTTAAATTTTTAAAATTTAAAAAAATTTTCTCTCTGTCTTTCTTCCCCTTTTTCTCTACCACATGACTTTGAAAATGAACAAGCTGGTGTGTTTTATTTTAATGACCTACCAAGGTATACAGTGCGTTTCTCAGTCCCAGGTGTCAAGGAGACACTCGGCAAGAAATGGAAACACATTTGAAAGAAGATGATAATGAAAATAGTAATAACAAAAATAATAATAATAATAATAATAATAATAATAATAATAATAATAATAATAATAATAATAATAATAATAATATTAACAATAATAATAATAATAATAATAATAATAATAATAATCCCAAAACAACCAAATTAATAACAGTATCTCACTCTGTGTGTCACATAGATAGAAAATAGCGGAAATTTGTGCCAAGTAGAGAGGAGAGAACATTCAGTAGATATTGACGTGTTAAATAATCACTGTTGGATTCTATTTTCATTCGATGCCATCGACCAAAATGTATATAGTAAGAGAAGAGTTACTTATAGAAACTGAACACAGATTAACACACGTGCCGTTTTCACGTTTGAATAAACAGGTTGATTAATTGTATGTCGGTACTATGTATGTGTGCATGTTTGCGTGTGTGTCTTTGCTTGTGGGCGTCTCTGCGTGTATATATATATATATATATATATATATATATATATAATATATATATATATAGCATAGATAGATGAAGGGATGGCTAAATTAATGGTGGTTATGCTTGCTTATACTCAAGTGGTGTACGAAAATAGACATTACACATAGCTAATTTTGAATGATATATAAATGCATATATACGTATTTGTGCATCTATATATGTTTATATGAATTTTACAATGTTACGTTTATACGTACATAGGAACGTCTCTCTATATGTCTGTTTGCCTCTTTCTCTCTCTCTTTTATCTGTATATATACACGTAAATTGTGCATGCATATATATATATATATATATATATGTATGTATATATACATATATACATACACAGACACACACACACGCTCATATATATATATATATATATATATATATATATATATATATCTATATATATATATATATAGATATATATATATATATATGAATCAAATATAGTTTGATAGACAGCCAATCAAGTTAGAAAGATAAAGAGATAGCGGAAAACAGATAGAGTAGATACAGCATAGAGGCCAAGTGATAGAGAGATAAATTTAACTGCTTGACATCTTGCCAGTGGAGTAGAGAAAAAGACATCTTCATTTGCTAATTGCTTTTGCTGTAGGTTCAATTTAACTGTCCATCATGTATCTTGCATGGGATTGACTCTACATTGTTGTGAATCATGAATTTGGCAATAACAAGAATGTGACGCTGCATACAGACAGTGGTTAACAGTATCTGTACCGGACCAACGAATGATCCTGTATGTTTGCCTCCCGCGCAAGACACAGGAAGCCAAATTCGCCTTTGAGGATCAATTTACAATCCAAAACAATGTAACTGCATTATTTGACGTAATGTACATTTGGGTATAACGTTTGAAGTTAAGATGACATTATTATGGTGGGTAAACTTTGATGTCAGGTAAATTTAATAAGAGCTGAACTGGTGCTACACGGTCACATTAGCAACGATAAGTAGAAAAATATTTTGGATAGATGCTGCCTACGCTTCAATTAAAATTTTTAAAAGTCAATCCTCATATTTCAACTCCATTCTTCAGAGAAAATTTATACTAATAACAATTGGTACTTGCATTGTCTACTAGGGATGCACAAATGTACCGTTTCGTTTTTATGTGGGGCATGACTGTTGCTAATTTTCTCGTATCTTGCAAAGGATCGCTAGTTTTCAGTGATTTTTTCACCGAAGGATGCGCAGACCTATCACCTTATTCCGAACCTTAAACTTGTGGGAGGAAACGATGTAATTTACCTATCACCAGATATCCAGCGTAGATGCTTGCAGCACAGTGTGCTGTGCTAAAGACTGAGAACCGTAAGGTACTATTACACTATTAAGATGCCACACAAGAAGAGAAACACTTGCTCTGACGGGATTCTATAAGGTATCCCTCCATCAGATATTGTTTAGAATGATGTAAGTTATAATTTGTGAAAGAAGACAATTGCCTACGATATCATATAGAGGGATCTTGATCAAAGCAACTTTTTTTAACAGCAGATCAATACTTTTATCCGTTGTTATTGTTGAGCTGTATGACATATTTGATCGGCGAACAATCATGAAAACGCTCCATCCTGTATTAATAACGCACAATGCATCAATAACTAGACTACCTAAGGTATTCTTTCATTTAAAAGTGAGTTATTTGGGTTTTAGAAGATATTGCTAGCAGGCAAGCGTCTATGCAGTTGCACCCATGCTAGTTTCGCAAGCTGTGTACTTAGAAAATTGGTATTACTAGCAGCAATACGATTCGTTTATATCCAGTTACAAGCATTATGTTTTGTCTTTGGTTAACACACGTGACGTTGCTATTTAACCACCGCTGCTGTTTAACATAATCAACTGGCATCTTGAATGCGTTTAGCGGACCTTGTTCTTTCACATTCATATGAAGTAAGACTCCTCCGTTTCTCCCACCATAGTGAGAGACTCTGAAAGACGCCTTGGGCATTTTCTTATCGCCTAAATGAGAGATAAACAAAAATCACACAAATATCCAAGTGGTTCGAATCTGATAAGTAGTATCGTCTTCAAACTCATTCCTGTTTTGACTGTATATTTGTAGTAACATTGTGTGAAGGATAATGCATTGTTGTTAAACAGACCCAAAGTCAAGGACATTCCAACCTAATGTTATCTAATGTAAAATTCATTTATACATTTAAAAAATTCCTTGAGTAATTTGATGGGAATTTGGATTTGTCAACCCAAAAGAGACTATAGAGATCATTAATATTTAGTTCCATTTACGCATAGGTTGAAGGGAGATTTGGTTGTTGTTTTTATAAAAGTTAGCAAGAGCCTAGAGGCATCGTTATTTGTAGGCGCCTGTTTTGCCGCCATAAACAAGTTATCTGCTAGGAGAAACGGTGTTGTGATTTATAAGCCGCATGAATTACGCTGATCCATTCACAGACATATATACAGCTGTACAGCAGTACAACTATAAAACTAAGTTCTGCTCCGTTTGTATGTAATGGATTTGATTGATTGTGAAGGGAAGTGAAGAGCATTATATAGGTAAGTGTTCAATGACACCAGGGTCCCTGATCCTCAGGTATGATAACTGATCAAACAGCTATACATATATACTATACTTATATATATATATATATATATATATATATATATATATATATATATATAGCTAGCTAGATAGATTGATGGATAGATAGAAAGACAGACAGATGGGCAGGCAGACAGACAAACAGACAAACAGACAGACAGAAAGATAAACAGACAGATATATATATATATATATATATATATATATGTATATATATATATAGATGGATAGATAGATAGATAGATAGATAGATAGATAGATAGATAGATAGATATAGATAGATAGATAGATAGATAGATAGATAGATAAAGACTGAGATAGATAGTTAGACAGATTGATACATGTATGTATGTATGCATGTATGTATGTATATATTTATAAATACATACATACATACATGAATAGATAGACAGATGTATATGCACACACACAGATACACGCAAAAACACATATTATTTTGTACACCCAGATAGCATGTGCTCTCTAAGCTCTATAAACTGCAGTAATCTTATTACAAATTGATTTCGTATAGAATTACAGTGCTATAAAGCAAAGATTATATCAGCAGACGAATCCTATCAGCATCAGTGCTGCGGTGGGACTATTGCATCACGGGATTTCAGCGTGGTTTCACATCGTCAGCAATTGACACCCAAACATGCTAAGCCAAAATGCTAGACAAAATCTCGTGAAACCGATTGAGTATAGCATTCAATGTTGGTGTGTTCATTCGTAACAATTAGAAAGCGTGAAATCACGTGATACAATAGTTCCACCTCCTGTGCAAATATAATTCGTCTGGCGGAATAATCTGCGTTTTTTAGCACCATAAATATATAAGAAGAGATACAGTCTCAAGAATATGACTGTTCTTCATGGTGTTTTCATAGTACATCCAAGTTAAATATTATTTATACGTCAATATTAGTAAGAAAGTCTGCCTCCGTCGCTGATAACTATACGGAAAATAAATGTACATACAGACACACACACGTATATATATATATATATATTTATTTATTTATTTATTTATTTATTTATACGCTCAAACACACACATATACATACATACAATTATATATACATACGTATATAGTTACATTTAAAAATATGCAGTGTGTTCGAGATAAATTTGACAGTTTACATCCAAAGTAAAGAAAGCAAAATATCTCGTCTAAAATTAAAAGTATTAGATTAATAAAAAAAGTAGCAACTAGATTATGGCTGAGAGATAACATTTTACTGAAAATAACCCCCTTCAATGTCCACCACGGCCTGAAGACGGCTCCAGAACCTGACGCATGCGTTTCTCAG
>NC_042997.1:150409922-150419922 GCF_006345805.1 Octopus sinensis
ATATTTATTCCTATTCTATTATACTTCCGAAGTAGGCATTTACTGATACGTGCTTCAGAAGACAAAAAATACAGGTGTGTTTTCAAGAATTAAGACATGGACTCCATTCCCTACATTATGTTTATTATCTCTGTCGACGAAGCATATTCCTGACACGCAGCATATTAAAATGAGACTATCAATAATGACAGAACGCGTGCTTAAGGCCAAGGTGAATTAATAATAGCCACTTAGGGATAGATCCAAAACCAAAGAGCATGGAAAGATATACACCGATCACAGGACAGCAATTTTCCTATCTTAACTTTTTGACAAATTCTAAAACTGTTTCTGACGTATTACATTTAGAACTGCATTTCTCGCATTATAATTCACAAGAGCAAATTCGAAACTTGTATCAAATACCAAACTTCTTTTCATTGGTTTCAATAATTGGAACAGGTCACAAAAGTTATGGTCATTGACACCATAATATTGCCCTATATCCATTATATATACTCGTGGT
Source organism: Octopus sinensis (assembly GCF_006345805.1). Taxonomy (NCBI): domain Eukaryota; kingdom Metazoa; phylum Mollusca; class Cephalopoda; order Octopoda; family Octopodidae; genus Octopus; species Octopus sinensis. The sequence goes on from NC_042997.1 coordinate 150,410,428, forward strand.
TACTTACGGTTGTTATGTAATCTCTGAAGATTTGATTACATAATTTATTTATAAAGTCTTCCTTATATAACTGAAATTGTTATTTTGAAGGAAGCACGTGTAATATGATGATGTAACTAAATAATGCAAGAACATTCTTGTTTTGTCTTCTCTTACTTCCTCTCTCACTCTCTCAGCTCTTTCTTCTCTCTCTTTACTCTCTCTCACTCTCTATTCACTCTCTCTACTCTCTCTATATATATACTCTCTCTCTTTCTCTTGCTCTCCACTAACAATAAATCAATGCATATGTAACTGCAAACATACACGAATAGGCTACGCAGGCTGAAACTTCGAAGTCCATGTCAGCATTATTCTTATTAACGTAAAATAACTATACTCTAAAGAAGCATTGTGTAATCCTTGGGTTTAATACATAATTATTTTTACATTATAACTCTACACAAAGGCTAACATTAATTTGTGTGTGTCTATGTGTGCGTGAATGTGCGTGCGTATGTGTGTGTGTGCATGTGTGTGTATGTGTTGATATTATGAAGAGGTTTAGAATATACAGATATTACGTAAAGTATACCCTTGGTACAGAGAATGTTACTATGTTATCAGAAACGTTTTACATATTGAACACACAGCACAAAATGTATTTCGTTTCCTAGCAATTTAGAGAATTGTTCTTTATACAATAAAACAATCAATAAAAATATCAAGTCAGTTGAGAGATCCACAAAAATGTTTTACTCTATTTCATAATATCTATGAGAGGCTGTCAAATGAAGAGTGCAGTATATTGTTCATATTACAGCGCTGCCAGCTAAATGATGTAATTTTCTGATTTGTTGTTTTTGTTGAGATGACGAAGCACTCTCTGTTTGGTCATTGAAATGGCTAGGTACTCACAGCAGCTGCGCATTCAATGTAGACAGATTATATAATTTAAATAACACTTGAAAATTCAATGTATATAGATTTTTACAATGTAGTCTTCTATTGCAATGTAGACAGCTTTAACACAGCAAAGAACTCATGCATTGCAGACGGCTGGAATAATATAGACATATCATAGAATATTGATTTATAGCATTGGTACAAGCCACACATACTAAAGGAGTGGTGTGGGCAATTAAACAGATTCCAGTTCAAATGAATGTATGGTTGAATATGCTTATATATATGTGGGCGTATACAAGTATATATACACGTATATACCGATTAATTTTTACAGATATGTGTGTGTACGTATATATGTGAGTGTGTATGGGTGTGTTTATGTATGTATGTATCTATTTATGTGTATATACATACATATATATATATATATATTATATATATATATATATATATATATACATATATATATATACATACATACATATATATATATACACACACACACGCACACACGCATATATATGTGATGGGTAAATTGTCGCCATTTAATATCTCTAAATTTGCGCATGCGCATTCTTCGATTCTTTTACTTCATACAATTATTTGACTGCAGCCATGCTAGAGCACCGTCTTTAGTAAAAAAGTTGACCCCCGGGACTTATTCTTTGTAAGCCTTATTGCATCGGGTCTTTTGCCGAACCGCTAAACACACCAACATCGATTGTCAAGCTATGGTAGGACAAACACAGACACACACTCAGATACATCCACACACAAACACTCATACACACGCATACGCGCATATATATATGTATATATATATATATATATATATTATATATATATATATATATTATATATATATATATATATACACGACGGATTCTCTCAGTTTCTGTCTACCACTCACAAGGTTTTGGTCGGTCCGAGGCTATAGTAGAAAACATTTGCTCAAGGTGCCACGCAGTGGAACTGAACGCGGAACCATGAGGTTGGAAAGAAACCTCTTACCTCACAGCCACGCTGCGCCATTGTTTGTTTTCGATTTTGTTGACTGCATAGTATTGTAGGCTCAGTTAGGCACCATCTGTGAGAGAACTAGCTCCATGACTCAATTCAGTCTGCCAGAAATTTGGAAACGACAGGCTGTATTGCTTGGCATTCGCTGTTTCGCTGTCAATCAGAGGACACTGCAGATGATTCGTAAAACGTTGGATGAGTCTAATGGTGATTACGAAGGTACGGCAGCTCCGAAAACACACTCTGGTCGTTCTGATAAGAAAAGAACTCTTGAATTTGTTTGTGACATGCAGGCCATGAATGATTACGATCCCTCCAAGTCAATCGCGTCCATCTGCCATGGACATGGGAGTGTCTGACTTTATTGTCAGGCAGCTTATGCATGAAGATATTCAGTATTTCTCATTCAAGATGAGAAAGGGACACTTTTTATTTCAAGCTATCAAGGACAAGAGGAAAGACTGCACAACGAAGCTTTTGAACAAACTCAAGCATCCAAGCTCCAAAATCCAACCGAACATTCTTTGATTTTACTCACACAAGAAATATTTCGGTCAGGATCAGATGGTGAACACACAGAACAACCATTGGCGTGTCCTGTCGCCAAAACATGTGCCAAGAATGATAAAAATCAAGCATCCAGTCAATATCATAATGTTGGAGTGATCACTAGTGATGGCGACGTTATGTCTCCATTCATCTTCCCACAAGTCGTCAGACTCAACACAGAGGCCTTCCTCAAGTTCCCAGAGGAGGTAGTACTACTGGGACAAGTGGGTGGATATTGGACTATGCCACACAAACAGGAGAATACAATCATGGCCATCAGACAATATTTGCGATCACATCCGCCTAACTCCCCAGACTGCAACCCTTTTGAATATTATGTGTTGGGTACCGTTGGGGGAGAGACCAACAAAACACCTTGTAACACAAAAGATGAACTGAAGGTAAGGATTATGGCAGCATTCACCAAATATAAACATGAAAATCGCCCACAAAATTTACAGAAAATTTCGAAGTCGTTTGGAGGCCATAGTTACAGCTAATGGCGATTTTATTGAATACTATCAGTATCGCCCGGCGTTGCTCGGGTTTGTAAGGGAAATAATTATATAAGCATTTTTAGAGATGTAAAGTATAATAGCCATCTCAATATGGCTAACCACAAAGGGGGAGGGGTGTTACTGTAGCTTTTTACGTTCTGAGATTTAATAATAAATTTTAGAGTGTTACTTCCCTTATATATGTCAAAAATGGATTAAAAATGGGAAAAATTGATGGTAATTTTTTTTAAAATCATAGACTCATCGTAGACGCGCGCTAATACCCAGACGGTCTCGATATGAATCACGACTAAGATACCCGGTTTTGGTTAAACTGCACCGCAAAATGTGGGAGTAGTTAGGAATCTAAATCGTAGGAGACAGACACACAACCTCACTTTTATATATAAAGATTTCCTCTATTTACATAATTTGAGGTCTCTTTCTTTCTTTTGTTATCTTACTGTTTTTACCAATATACATATATATAATATATATAAATATATATATAGTTACAGAGATGTACTTGCATAGCAAGTGACTTGATCTGAGATCGTGTGCTGGAACGAAAACAGTTGCAGCGTTGAAGGTGTTTATAAGCCATTTAAGAAACACACAAAAACCGTTAGATTCACTTCAACATTTAAATTTAATTTGTCAAAATATTTTCATCGCTTTGAGACCGCGACCTGTTAGCACGATATTTTTGTCAGTGAACAGGTCGCGGTCTCAAAGCGACGAAAATTTTTGGCAAATTAAATTTAAATGTTGAAGTGAATGTAACGGTTTTTGTGTGTTTCTTAAATGGCTTACAAACACCTTCCACGCTGCAATATATATATACACACATATATATATATGTATGTATGTATGTATGTGTGTATATGTGTATGCATGTATGTGTGTGTGTGCGTGTCTGTGCTTGTGATTGTCCTCCACCACTGCTTGACAACGAATGTTGGTTTGTTTACATCCCTGTCACCTAGTGGTTTGACAAAGGAAACAGATAGAATAAGTACAATGCTTACAAAAATAAAACGAGTTGATTCATTAAACTACAATTCTTCAAGGCATTGCCCCAGCATGGCCACAGACCAATGGCTAGAAAAAGCAGAAGAATAAAAGAATACATTCTCTGCTTTGGTCTTATGTTCAAGGCATGAGAAAGCTTGAGTTTACATGAGAAGGCCTAACAGACCTGGTAGAAACAGCAGCCAAATCTCCCTCAAATCACACCTTACTGTCTTATGTATGTATATATATATGAGCCAATGAGGGGGGGCTCTACATGGTAGCTAGAGCTGGTAGAAATAGCAGCCAAATTTGCCCCAAATCACACCTTACTGTCTTATCTATGTATATATGTATGTATGAGCCTATGAGGGAGACCCCTACATGGCAGCTAGACCTGGTAGAAATAGCAGCCAAATTTCCCCCAAATCACACCTTACTGTCTTATCTCTTATTATAAAAGGCAGATTTTATCTGCCTCCCTTTGGGAGTTATACAAATCTACAATATAGGATTTCTTCAATTACAATTTACCTTGCATTTTTAAGAGTACATTGCATCGCGTCATGCCAGGTCTAGTTTTTAAAATTTAAACTCCAATTAAGCAAAATTTACAGAAAACTCACATTCTGGTGTGTGTGTCAAATGCTTTTCTTAGTCTGGTTTACAGCACACGCAAACGCACACACACAGTGGGCAACGAATAAAATGAAAGTAATTGACTTACTGTAGTGAGTGATTCTTTCACTCTGCCTCCCACTTCCTCTTTCAACAACACAGACACGCAAATATATAAATAAAATTGTAAGCTAACGTGCGTGTGTGTGAGTGGGTGTGTGGGTGTGCGCGTGTGTGTGTGTGTGAGGGTGCGTGTGTGTGTGTGTGTGTGTGTGGTGCGTGTGCGTGAGTGTGTGACAGGAAAGTTTTTTACGACGAATATAACACCTATATCCAAGTAGCAGAAAGATAAGACAGTAAGGTGTGATTTGAGGGAGATTTGGCTGCTATTTCTACCATGTCTAGCTGCCATGTAGGGGTCTCCCTCATAGGCTCATACATACATATATACATAGATAAGACAGTAAGGTGTGATTTGGGGGAAATTTGGCTGCTATTTCTACCAGGTCTAGCTGCCATGTAGGGGTCTCCCTCATAGGCTCATACATACATATATACATAGATAAGACAGTAAGGTGTGATTTGGGGGAATTTGGCTGCTATTTCTACCAGGTCTAGCTGCCATGTAGGGGTCTCCCTCATAGGCTCATACATACATATATACATAGATAAGACAGTAAGGTGTGATTTGGGGGAAATTTGGCTGCTATTTCTACCAGCTCTAGCTACCATGTAGAGGTCCCCCTCATTGGCTCATATATATATACATACATAAGACAGTAAGGTTGATTTGAGGGAGATTTGGCTGCTGTTTCTACCAGGTCTGTTAGGCCTTCTCATGTAAACTCAAGCTTTCTCATGCCTTGAACATAAGACCAAAGCAGAGAATGTATTCTTTTATTCTTCTGCTTTTTCCAGCCATTGGTCTGTGGCCATGCTGGGGCAATGCCTTGAGGAATTGTAGTTTAATGAATCAACTCGTTTTATTTTTGTAAGCATTGTACTTATTCTATCTGTTTCCTTTGTCAAACCACTAGGTGACAGGGATGTAAACAAACCAACATTCGTTGTCAAGCAGTGGTGGAGGACAATCACAAGCACAGACACGCACACACACACATACATGCATACACATATACACCATACATACATACATACATATATATATATATGGGTGTATATTATATTGCAGCGTGGAAGGTGTTTGTAAGCCATTTAAGAAACACACAAAAACCGTTACATTCACTTCAACATTTAAATTTAATTTGCCAAAATTTTTCGTCGCTTTGAGACCGCGACCTGTTCACTGACAAAAATATCGTGCTAACAGGTCGCGGTCTCAAAGCGATGAAAATATTTTGACAAATTAATTTAAATGTTGAAAGAATCTAACGGTTTTTGTGTGTTTCTTAAATGGCTTATAAACACCTTCAACGCTGCAACTGTTTTCGTTCCAGCACACGATCTCAGATCAAGTCACTTGCTATGCAAGTACATCTCTGTAACTATATATATATTTATATATATATATATATATATGTATATAGGTAAAAACAGTAAGATAACAAAAGAAAGAAAGAGACCTCAATATTATGTAAATAGGAAATCTTTATATATAAAAGTGAGGTTGGTGTCTGTCTCCTACGATTTAGATTCCTAACTACTCCCACATTTTGCGGTGCAGTTTAACAAAACCGGGTATCTTATAGTCTGATTCATATCGAGACCGTCTGGGTATTAGCGCGCGTCTACGATGAGTCTACGATTTAAAAAAAAATTTACCATCAATTTTTCCCATTTTTAATCCATTTTTGACATATATAAGGGAAGTAACTCTCTAAAATGTATTATTAAATCTCAGAACGTAAAAAGCTACAGTAACACCCCTCCCCCTTTGTGGTTAGCCATATTGAGATGGCTATTATACTTTACATCTCTAAAAATGCTTATATAATTATTTCCCTTACAAACCCGAGCAACGCCGGGCGATACTGCTAGTCTATGTATATATGTATGTATGAGCCTATGAGGGAGACCCCTACATGGGAGCTAAACCTGGTAGAAATAGCAGCCAAATTTCCCCCAAATCACACCTTACTGTCTTATCTATGTATATACGTATGTATGAGCCTATGAGGGAGACCCCTACATGGCAGCTAGACATGGTAGAAATAGCAGCCAAATCTCCCTCAAATCACACCTTACTGTCTTATCTTTCTGCTACATGGATATAGGTGTTATATTCGTCGTAAAAAACTTTCCTGTCACACACTCACGCACACGCACACACACACACACACACACGCACCCTCACACACACACACACACGCACACCCACACACACCCACTCACACACACGCACGCTAGCTTACAATTTTTTTTATATATTTGCGTGTCTATGTGGAAAGAGGAAGTGGGAGGCAGAGTGAAAGAATCACTCACTACAGTAAGTCAATTACTTTCATTTTATTCGTTGCCCACTGTGTGTGTGCGTTTGCGTGTGCTGTAAACCAGACTAAGAAAAGCATTTGACACACACACCAGAATGTGAGTTTTCTGTAAATTTTGCTTAACTGGAGTTTACATTTTAAAAACTGGACCTGGCATGACGCGATGCATTGTACTCTTAAAAATGCAAGGTAAATTGTAATTGAAGAAATCCTATATTGTAGATTTGTATAACTCCCAAAGGGAGGCAGATAAAATCTGCCTTTTATAATAAGAGATATTTACTCTTTAGTATTTCAAGATACTTTATGTAATTCTGGTAAGTAGCTGTTAAAATAAGATGTCAGTATTACTTTAATTTTGTGTTTTTTAGACGACAATTATAGTCGCTCTCTCTTTCCCTCTCTGTATATATACGTATATATATATATATATATATAATATATATATATATATAGATATTATATTAATACACACATACACACTTATATATATATATATATATATATATATATATATATATATATATTCACACACACGCATATACTGTATATGCATATATATGTTTATATAAGTATATACATGTGCTGTATTTGTATATGTACATATATATGCTGGATGTATATATATATATATATATATTATATGCATACACGTTCGGAAATAAATATATACACAGATACCAGCACGTTTGTATTGATATATGAATGTGGGTTTGGGTGTATGTGTGTATGCACACATAAATATATACACAGAAATAAATATATACACAGATACCAGCACGTTTGTATTGATATATGAATGTGGGTTTGGGTGTATGTGTGTATGCGAGAGTGATAGAGACTGTGTGCGTGTTTGTGTGTGTGTGTGTGTGTGTGTGTGTGTGTGTGTGTGATAGAGAGATATAGTGAGAGGGAGAGAGAATGAACATTATCACTTAAAAGGGCATAACACTGATACTAAAATTAAGGTTATTAAACTGTTAAAATACACATCTTGCGCTCTCAACCTAGTAGAAGCGTCAATAATGTTCAGAGCTAATGAGGAAGCGATAGCAGCTTTTGAAATGTTGATCGTTCTAGAAAGTCAAGGTATCAGATACAAGACAAAGTGAAAGTCTAAAGGCACTTATTGACAGGTGTCAAATCAACAAATCTGTCATGTTTTGCACGGACATTGATTCACTACGAGTCACTGCCCAAGTCTCTTCTGGAGCACTAGATGTCGTGGGAAAGAGTGGATAAACATTCAAAGAAGTATGTTAACTGATGACATTAAAGAATGAACTAGATACAACATCTTGGTTGATTGTATGCATCAGGAAACTGTGGGATAATGGTCAGCCGATGCCTTGGCAAAGGGAGGACACCTGGTTGTTCTGATGCATAAAAACACATAGTACAAACATACATGTTATTATATAAATGTATATATATATATATAGTTAATCCAAACAAGAAAACACAGAAAAAAAGAGAAAAAAACACAGCAACGCGGGGACGTGGAACAATTAATGTATTATTGACGCTCAGGAAAGAAGGGAAGGAGGGTTTAACGTTTCGAGCGGAGCTCTTCGTCGGAAACACGGAGAAGGAAAGATCCCAAGAAGGGAAGACAGAGGAAAAAATATTTTAGCTGGTGGTGCTCAAGAGATCACATGTTGAAAGAACAGATATATATATATAGGTGTGTATATGTGTGTGCATAGATGCGGTGTGAATGTTTGTTTGTTTCTCCGTATCATTGTCTACAAGTTGAAATAATTTCTTGTCCCCTTGTGATTATCCTACGTGTGACTTGTTCCCTTGACAGGAAAAAGAAGCCCAAATATATGATAGACAAAAATTACAGTAGAAAACATTTAAAACAATATGACGGCAGACAAAACAAAACCATAAAGATTAGCAATTGATTGCATGAACATTTTAACGCTAAGTAACAAATCGCCTATCTTAAATACATGAAAATATTCCCACACACATTGAAGGGTTGTGTATTTTAGCAATGATTCATTTGAAAAGGACATTGGTACATGAAGTGTTGCGAAGCAGTAATGATATTATTTTAAAAGATTGAAATGACGGCCAGCTGTTGAAAAAGATGCAGCGTACTGTGACAGTCTACTATGACTGCTGATTGGCAGTCGGAAACGGCGTGCCAGGTGAATAAGCCAGAGGCGATAAATGGGAACACTGCGATGCCAAAATAAAAATATCAGAAAAGGAATCGAATTGAAAGAATCAAAGAGATAGAAACGCATCATTTGAAATCAACTGTTCAGATTTAATTCACAGTTTCTTTACATATATACGCTGAGCGAAAAGCGCATGCCTGTTTTGGCATCGGCTGACCATTTACTAAGAACCATTGTGTCATCATGAATTCTATAGCACGTCGCTGGTGCCAAATTTAACGAATATGAAATAAAATATATTTCAAAAGCATAAGATAATAATACCGTGTA
>NC_042997.1:150423586-150426086 GCF_006345805.1 Octopus sinensis
ATTTTGCAGGTTGAACAACTTCACACAGCGTTTTTCCGAAATAGTCCATATATCTTGGTTTTTGCATGAAAGGTATAAATTTAAGAGGGAGTTTGTAACTCCATTTGCCTCGATTCTAAATATATCTTGTGATAAGTAAGACGGCAGAAAGGTTGTGACAACAGAGTTTGCGATTGCAGAAACAGAAAAAGGATTTAATCTCCGAAAGCAAGTAAGTCAAACAATGCACAAATATTTAAACAGCATAAGAAGCCCTGTCGCCACTCACTCGGTGCTTTTTCGCAAATTTTTTGGCAACTCAACTTACATGAATATTGTATTAACTTCGATCAGATCTCAGTAAAACACGAATTCAGGAATTTACCATTAAAAAGAAAATCTGTTCAAGAGAGAATAATGTTCTGATAAATAACTTGGACTCTCTACAGTGGCCTCACCTGCTATGAAAAGACTGAAAAACCATATGGAAAATCAGTTCAGTCAATTGCTTCACGAAACTGAATGTGTTCGAGTCGTTGGTGAATTCAGTGTCTATATATCTTTTACTCTTTTACTTGTTTCAGTCATTTCACTGCGACCATGCTGGAGCAACGCCTTTAGTCGAGCAAATTTTCTATCGGTCTCTTTTGCCGAACCGCTGTGTTACGGGAACGTAAACAAACCAGCATCGGTCATCAAACGAGGTTTGGGGAACAAACGCAGACATACAATCATACACATATATACATATACATATATACGACTGGCTTCTTTCAGTTTCCGTCTACCAAATCCACTCAGAAGGATTTGGTCAGCCCAAGGCCATAGTAGAAGACACTTGCCCAAGGTGCCATGCAGTGGGACTGAACCCGGAACCATGTGGTTGCTAAGCAAGCTACTTACCACACGGCCACTCCTACGCCTATATGGGTGCAAAGCCTAGGCGCTTGCGACCGGAAGCGAACGAAATATCTAGGCGTTCGTACACGATTATTTCAGAGAGTTGCAAATCATCATTTACATGGAGCTCTAAACAGTATAGCAATTCAAAAATTTATTAAAGATACTACTTGCTACATGCTGAAAGCTAACCTGGCACGCCAGAAAATGCAGGTAAAGTAAACCTTCATCAGACATCATCAAAACATTTACTTGTTTCAAGACTGTGGCCTGTTTTCATGTGAAAGGCTGGAATGAAGAGTGACTGCTGACTGCCGAACTGTTTGGAGTGGAAGTTTGGTGTGGTGATGGTGATGTGATCTTACTAGAATAAATAAGTTATCAGAACTGGAATATGGTTGCATACCTCTTCGTGAAACCGTCTTAAATCACACCAAACAAGACATCCCAGAGACAGGTTAAAGGATACAGGGAATTTTAAGGGATAACAGGATGAAAGACTCTTGTACATGATTGATTTATTGATTAAATGTAAATTTCCCTGCGAATGAACAAATTAAATATAACATTATGTACTAATGAGTATCAGGTTAAATATAGAATTCCCTAATCTATAGCCGGTTGAAGATTTAATCAATATATCATTTAGGCAATCAATTATATTCAAAATTTTCCTAACATTATCTCCCGAAATTTTTACTATTTATATAGTAATGTAGTTTGTCCCTCGAATTAAGCAATTTATTTGATATTAGCGTTTATAATACGATGATAACAATAAAGGTGAAATTACACAAAGGGAAATGAAAGAAATTGATTGGAACAGAATGATAGATTAAAAAAGGGCTGTGGTTGTGCCTCGAAATATCAATGCCCATTAGTGAAGGTGTATCCATCATCATCAAAGAAAATGATAGAAAATTATCTGGATTTATACTCGTTGTGGTATATAAACAAGTACTAAATTATTTTGGAGATATATATAAATTCTACTGGCAATTGACTAGCCTTCTTGCCTTCTACATAATTATTGCTAATCAAATTTCAAATGGCCCACTTAGTAAATATGTTAGCAATAATTCCACAGTAGATTTCATTATTCTAATGAAATGGGTTACAATTAGACTTAACGTCGAGGCAACAATTTTCGTGGAAAAACAAGAATTCGCAGAATGAATGTAAATGTAAATGTAAATACGATCTTTTAAAATTACTAGGAAGTCAAATTGTCTACATATGTTCTACAGTTTCAAGAAACGCCTTGATTCGTGGAAAAAACGTGAAATATCAAAACACATAAACACAATGAGAGAGACACACATACAAACACTCATACACGCACGCACACATACATACACGCACACATACAAACGCAACGCACACATATACACATATAGGTAAATCTAATGTATTTGCAGTAAACGCCGTTGAAAGAAACAAATGTAAATATGTCTTGTCATTCTCTTCGCAAACTGAAAAATAAGAAGATTATCTAGACATGATTTATACCTGGTTATCCCTTTAGCAAAGAATACGTATTCTTCAACGTACTAATAACGAAACGAACTTCATAGCAACCGCTATTCCAAATGCAAACAAGAGTTTAGCTGAAATGTGGGGT
>NC_042997.1:150433586-150436086 GCF_006345805.1 Octopus sinensis
GAGTATAGAATAAACGCCTCTCTCAAAACTTATAACATCACGAGTGAAACACTCCTAACGGTTATTATGACACTGTCTCACTCACGGGTCATAGAATCACTATACATTTCCCGAATAGTAGATGCTATGATGAATGTCATTGAGAGACTGACTGCAACATAGTGTATATAATTATCACTGAGGACTACTAAAGCAAAATCTATTGATACAAAGAGTATTAAGATATCAATAGGCATATTCCAGAGTAACAGTTTATCTGTAATGTTGTTTGTGTGAGGGCGCGTGGCTTAGTGGTTAGGGCATTCGGCTCATGATCTTAAGGTTGTGAGTTCGATTCCCGGCGACGCGTTGTGTCCTTGAGCAAGACACTTTATTTCACGTTGCTCCAGTCCACTCAGCTGGCAAAAATGAGTTGTACTTGTATTTCAAAGGGTCAGCCTTGTCACTCTCTGTGTCACGCTGATTATCCCCGAGAACTACGTTAAGGGTACACGTGTCTGTGGAATGCTCAGCCATTTGCACGTTAATTTCACGAGCAAGCTGTTCCGTTGATCGTATCAGCTGGGACCCTCGTCGTCGTAACCGGCGGAGTCAAAAGAAAGAAAGAAAGAAAGAGAATGTTGTTTGTACTAGAAGTGAATCCGTTGTTAGCCCCGTTAAATTCCAAGGCTACATACAGGCATATGCAGAAAATAATAAACTTAATGTCACCCATGTCATTAATGTTCATATATCTATGGAAGACATCACAGGTGTTTAGCCACTGCCCAAAACACTCATCATCAAAGTACTATCCGCTTATACAAAACGACGTCGCAAAAACAGTATATAATGCCACCTGGGAAAATGACTGACCAAGAATAATTGAATTATTGAATGCATATGCAACCTTCAACACACGGTATAATAGGGGAACATTCCCATCAAAACATCTGCCGACTGTAAGCATAAGAGACTAGGATTTGCTTTTCCTATAATTCCAAAGAGAACAAATTTTCCTCTGTGCAACAAGTAGCTAATTATACTATTCTGCAATGCGTTTTACAAGGCAGACTTGATCCATCAAGAAGGACCTGGTATAAATTGCCACATGAAAATATATTAGAATATTTCATATTGAAGCTCCTGAATCGTGTAATCACTCCAACTAGTTTGAGTACTTATTCCAAGTGAAATAATATAAAACAATTCCAGATACGAAAATACCAATACAAACCATTCTAAGACTAATAGCATTTAAAATATCTGTGAATAATGTTTCTTTTTGTTCATTTCCAAATAAAGTCCTTTTGTAATGTAATCATCAATCATCTTTCATTCAAACCTCTAATAGATTTGCATTGTTTGCTGGTGGGATTATTTATAAAGCACATTTAGAAAAACAAATATTTGATATTTCGATGATCTTGAGGCGTAGACAACTTTGAATTGTTCGTAAACATAGAGGGCTCGTTGCACTTTCGAAGATAAAATTCGGATAGAAAAGCATTCATATTTTTCAATACTAACAATACATAATCGTGAATAAGTTTTAAAGAAATCGCAAATGATTAGGATAAGTTTTTTTAAAATAAAGCACAGGGTAATGGAGAATACCTCACAAAGGCATGTCTTCTTGACTGAAGGGAAACTGCAAAATGACATGTTTATATTTTCCAACGAGTAGATTTATATGCTTTCTTCAAAATGATTTCAGTAAAAATATGATCTCTTTTTCCCCCAGATGATGACGCACCACCCCAAAAATCGTGGGGTTTTAACGTGAAGGTTGCATTTTTCTGTGATTTGACATATTCCATCAGCAGCACAAATGTTTCTGGCATTTAGGTATTGTGATATTTCGTTGTCAGCAATTCTTGGTTCATATGTCATGTCGTCGTTTTAAACATTCATTAAATTGTAGCACCTACGCATATGTTAGAAGACGTATTCGAATGATTTCACTGAAGATCACGTTAACAGCACAGTTAAACTTGAAGATGAGATATCTCTTATTAGGCACAATGCACCTGCTGTCAACAGTATGGTTGCCAATTTGCAGAATGGTATTTCAATGTCGTCTTTACATTGGCTAACAGTCAACATTTGCATCTCTATGCTGTTGGAATTCCTTAGGTAAGCCTTCACTACATTTATTATTCTCCATGCATTGTGCATTAAGATGCAGATTGACACAAGAACCGTGAATAATGCATTTCCTAATGGTTTCAAGTGTTGGCTCATGTGTATAGATTAGATATTTCTATGTACACTACTTCATCTATATTACCTGGGTCATTAAATTTAGCTTCTTCGTCGAAGATGATCAATATACCAGCATGTGGTAATCCTCCTTTCTAGAGTTAGATGAATCAGCAATATAATTCATTATCTCAAAAAGTATATTCCAACAAGTTTGAACATTTCTTGCTACGATATTTGATTTGTTTCGAAACAGTTCTCTCCGAAAGACTACCTCAATTTTCATCCCGGTAATGAATGCATATCATAGGTTAAATAA
>NC_042997.1:150441086-150456086 GCF_006345805.1 Octopus sinensis
AGAATCACATTGAAGTTTGTTTTCTGTATGTTAACATATTTCCCATTGATAAGGAAATTGAAAAGAATTATGATATGGATATGAAGCGTTAGGGAAGAAAATTGTGAATAGATGTAACGTTCTGGGCTCAGGTGTCGTTATTTCATCTGTAGAAAATGCAGTGTGTGGCGATAGCACACCTTTGTATGAGAGTATTTAACATGTGTTAATGATCTTATAAGAATCTTGTCTGTGGTCTTCCTTTGACATTTTAGTGTGCAGTCGCATCATCTTTCTAGATCTGAGACGAAATTTCCATTGTAAATCATACTTGCTCTCTTCAGTGTGTCGATAACTGTTTAAGACAAAATTGTTTTCTGGTTCTAATGAGAGAGTCTATTATTTGAGATGCGATTGTAGCTTGTTAAGGAATTGCTTTCATCAACAGTTGAGGTATCTCTGTTGCCAAGATGGATTTTCAATATATTGAAGATTTCCTATTCTTGCAATCGCTGACGGCATAGACAAGCTTGTTATATCTCTTTTGAGCGATGCCACCATTGCTTCTGTTCTTGTAATCGATACGCTTTTGTCATGTGTTGTCTTGGGAGTAGATTGTAGGAGAATGCAATGCAAGGAGTCTGCTAGAGTAGATATAGACTCCTATGTAGGTAATGGGGAATAAAGTTTATTAAAAGCTGCTAGAATCACAGCAGGACATAAAGAAATGAAAACACCAAACGATCTATGTGAGAGATCGTTAAACGTTGCGATGTTAAGTAATCATTGATGAGTGTCATAGAATGTCGTTTTTAACAGCTGAATCCAGCACCTCAGGGATACTGGGAGTACGATGGGTCTACAGTTAGCAAGGAGAGAGGGAGGTTGGTATTCTAAGGAATAAACTTCCTAAGATCCAAGGAGATCTAAAGAAGATGAAGATGATGAAGACGAAGGAGATGAAGACGAAGGAGATGAAGACGAAGGAGATGAAGAAGAAGAAGAAGAAGAAGAAGAAGAAGAAGAAGAAGAAGAAGAAGAAGAAGAAGAAGAAGAAGAAGAAGAAGAAGAAGAAGAAGAAGAAGAAGAAGACACAGAGATAAAGAGATTGAGTCACAAAATGAAATATTTACTAAGTAACGGTAGTACACCTGGAGTGCAATGTTGGATGGTAATGGACTGAATATTGTCAAAACTGGTACATTCAAGGTTTGAAAAAGTGGATGAATATTACACTGTGTGGGCATGTAATTTTGTAGAGTAAAATGGATTTTACGGAAATTTGCGTCTGCACGGTTTGGAATTAGCCATAAAACAATGTAGAAAGCAACATATGTTTTCTCTTCAGAGGTAGCCATCTCTTCTGACGGAGCCATTGTTGGGAAGAGACATGCAGATGATCTTACAACCTTTGTGAATATTCTTGTGATTGGGGATCTAATGATCGATTTAATTTCGAATGTGACATAGTTTCAGTACTGCACAATGCATGGTCGTCTTCTGTAGGGAGGATAGTGGTCTACCAAGCGAGTAGATTTAATAATAATAATAATACTAATAATAATAATAACAATGATAATAATAATAACGATAATAATAATAATAATAAAAATAAAAATAAAATAATAATAATAAAAATAATAATAATACTAGTAATAATAATAATAATAATAATAGTAATAGTAATAATAATAGTAATAGTAATAGTAATAATAATAATAATAATAATAATAATAATAGTAATAATAATAATAATAATAATAATAATAATGATGATGATGATGATGATGGTGGTGGTGGTGGTGGTGGTGGTGGTTGTGGTGGTGGTGTGGTTTTGGGTGGTGTGGTGGTGGTGGTGATGATGATGATGATGATGATAGTAATAATAATAATAATAATAATAATAATAATAATAATATAATAATAATAATAATAATATTAGGGTACTAACTACAGAAATGAAAACTAAAATTTAGAAGCTAATGAAGTCAAAGTTAAGTGGTCCGAATTTAGTGAAGGCTGGTCAATATGTTAGATATTCAGCAGCATTTGTAGATTGGATAAAAGTTGAATTAGCAAAGCTAGACAGAAGTACTAGGAAGGAATGCAATATGAATAGAGGACTCACCCAAGGGCAGGGTTAGCAAGATATACCATCCTAGAAAGGAAGGCGGAAGAGGTTTAATATCAGTAGAAGACTGCGATGAGTTTGCTAGAGTTAGCACGCCGGGCGAAATGCTTAGCGGTATTTCGTCTGCATTACGTTGAGTTCAAATTCCGCCGAGGTCGACTTTGCCTTTCATCCTTTCCGGGTCGATAAATTAAGTACCAGTTACGAACTGGGGTCGATATAATCGACTTAATATCTATGTCTGTCCTTGTTTGTTTCCTCTGTGTTTGGCCCCTTGTGGGTAGTAAAGAAATAGATATAGAATCCTATATAGGTAATAGTGAAGACAATTTATTAAAAACTGCTTGAGTCATAGCAGGACATATGGAAATGGAAACGCCAAACGAACTTAAAACCAGAAAAGAAAAACAGAAATTATCTGACTGGCAGAAGGTGTTGCATGGTAGATTCCCAAAGATACTTGCAACAAATAGTAGTTGTGAGAAACGGTTATGGCTGCAGAAAAGGAAGCTGAAGGGGGAGACAGAAAATTCGTTTGTAGCTGAATAAGATCAAGCATTAAGGACTAATTGGATAAAAGCCAAGATCGACAAAAACCAAGTAGGTACTCTATGTAGATTATGCAAATCAAGATGAAAGCGTAACTCATATAGTAAGTGACTGTAGTATGCTGGTACAATAATAATATAAGAAAATATATGACAATCTAGGGAGATTAATCCACTGGGAGTTATATAGAAAGCAACGATTTGAACATACTGATAAATGGTATGAACATAAACCTAGGAAGGTACTAGAAAGTAAGAAATATAAGATGTTGCGGGACTTCAACATTCAGACTGGTAGAGTATTAGAATCTATTACTCTGATTTAAGGTAGTAGATAAAGAGAATAGAAAGTGCCAGTTAATTGACTTTACAATCCCGAATGATGAAAACATGAATATGAGAAGTATAGAAAAAATAGCAAAGTATATTCATCTAGTTACTGATTTAAATAGATAATGGAAAGTACAGGTAGAATGTACTAGAGTAATTATAGGTGCATTGGCAACTATCCCTAAAAATCACAACAGATGGATGGGGGAAAAAAGCATAAAAAACAGTTTAGTACAGCTGCAAAAAACAGTGTTATCAAGGACAGCTAGGATACTTAGGAGGGTTCTTGGTATCTAAGGTCACTTATTGTAATCCGATGTTAGGATCTTTTTTCTTTTCCAACAGTCTAATCTCATGAGTGTATATGAAAATAATAATAATACTTTCTACTAAAAGCACAGGCCTGAAATTTTGGGGGACAGAAGTTCGATTACATCGAAGCCAGTGCGTAACTGGTACTTATTTCATCAACCTCGAAAGTATGAAAGGCAAAGTCAACCTCGGTAGAATTTGAACTCAGAAGGTGCAGACGCACGAAATACTGCCAGGTATTTTGCCCGGCGTACTAACGATTCTGTCAGCTTGTTAGCTGGCAGAAACGTTAGCACACCGGGTGAAATGCTTAGCCGTATTTCGTCTGTCTTTACGTTCTCAGTTCAAATTCCTCAGAGTTCGACTTTGCCTTTCATAATTTCGGGGTCGATAAATTATATATTAGTTGCATACTGGGTCGATTGAATCGACTGGTCACCTTCCCCTAAATTTCAGGCCTTGTGTCTATAATAGAGTCTATTATTTACTTTTAATCTTCATGTCTGTTACAATCACGTGCAATACTCATCAAGCGTCCTAGGACGACTGAATGATAAGAGATATTATAGCATGACTGAAAGTTTGGACAGAAGATGTGGCAGGGGCAGTAGTGAAATACATTTATGTAATAAAGCACAGACATTTAGATTGATAGAGTTTTTCTAAGCGTGTGGGCAATACTTGTCAGCACTATCTTTTGTATTTCTCTGAGACAAGGTTCGCCTGGGATTTTACTCCATCCCTTTTATTATCGTACCTAGAACACCTACAATAACAAGAGCAGCTCTTGCTTAATGATGCCACATTTTTTGTTAATTTCCAGGTCCTTATATTTACTAACTTGTTCAAATTCCTTTACAGATACATCTAGTGATTGTGTTTTACAATAAAAGCACTAGTAATTGCGCAACCAGGTAATCGCTACCTCATATGAGTGACAATGAAAAAATAGAATATTGTGAATAACGGAGGTCTGATTTCAGAGATACTGGTCCGATTCCAGCCTGTTGTTATCCATCAAGCGACCCCAGCTGCATGGGATGGAGTGCAATCAGGTTTTGGTTATATTCTCATCTATTGGTGGTTTTAACCGAAGGATATATTTGTGAAGTGTTGTAGTACTCTTGAATACTGTCCTGATGTCATATGGGCCTCCTATCTTTTGTATCTTTTCGGAGAGGCCTTTCGTATAGGGTAGACAGACTGTAGACAATTTATTGGTTTCATCCTCTCGTTTCAATTAACAACAAACAAGTTGAGGACAAATATCCATCAAATGCAAATAATGTAAATAATGTACATAATTCCTCATCTTTTAAATATAGAACTGAAACAAAAGAATACTGTGGTCATGGAGTGTTACTACGTAAGCAACCACGTAGACGAAAATGGTATTCATCTTCGGGGATACCGACAACGTATGCATGATGAATTGAGAGAAAGAGGATTGTTTCAACTCATCGAACAGAGACTATGTGATCAAGCGAGGAGGAATAAGGAAAAATTGTTGGTTCACAGAAGTAGTGCTCGAATATATCAAAAGAAGAGTATTAGAAAACAGCAGCAGAGGAATCAACGAAAATACAGTTCATACTGATAAAAGTGAAATCTCCAACAAACAAAAGTGAAATCTCTAATAAACGACAGGAAAGGAACAGTGATAGACTGCTCGATGAGAAACATGTACTTGGTTTGAAAGAAGATATTAAACCTAATGGTGACATGGATGATGGTCAATATGCAATCTACCACAGAATAAAGGCAATGCTACAGGAGAACGATAGCGACAAAATCTTTGCATCCTTAAATTAGTTGATCGATGGAAATTGAACCAAGAAACGAAAAATGTGAATGAAATTCTGAAATATATCGCCACAAAATACATCCAGAAACAAATAATTTGATCAAGGTAACAAGTATTGTAGTAGCAGAAAATGTAGGCGTTGATGTCAAGAAAACAAAATATTGAGTGACAAGCGATCTATGGTGGAAAAGAAGAATCCAGGCGTGTTTAGATAAGCTCTCGAAGGACATTTGTGTGTGAGACCGAAAAGAGAAGTGGTGCTTAAAAGCGAACAGAATACAGAGTACTGAACAGGAAACATAATATTGAAAGAAAAGACCTGAAAGTGGTAATAGAGGAACTGAAACAGAGACTCCTTCCAAAGAAAGCAAAGCTGATAAGATACAACAAAAGAATAATGGGTTACCAGCAGAAGAGATTATTCAGAGTAGATCAGAAGAGATAGTACATGAAGAGAGGAAATGGAGGAAGGGAACTGGTAAGTGTGGAAGACTGCGTGCCTATCAAACTCGAAAGCCTCATGAGATACCTAACCCAAAGTGAGGAAACGTTGCTCGTGTCAGTTAGGAAGGGGGGGGTTATTGAAAGCAGAGAAAAAAGGGAAAACAAAGGAAGAAGTAAAAAAGAACAAGGAGAAGAATTACGCATAAAGGGACTACACAATAAATTCAATGTAGCCCACAACAGAAGTTTCTGGAAAAAAATAGGTGGGATTGGCTGATGAAAGGAACACAAGCAAAAAGAGACGAAGGGTACTATAATGGCAGCGCAAGACCAATCTTTGTCCATGAACTGGAGGGTGAACCTTAAGATTGAGCAAGTGTCTCCGCTGTGTCTCATCTGCAAAGGAGTGAATGAAACTGTTGCCCATATCACGAACGAATGCCTTAGACTTGTCGAAAACGATTACAAGTTGTAGCGACACGACCAGGTAGCGAAAGTGCTACATTAAAAACTGTGCGAAATATTTGGAATGGAATACGAGGATACTCAATGTTTGGTAACTCGATTAAAGATCGCTGTATGATTTTAAAGATATCGAAAACACCACCGCCTCAGAAAGCAAAGTATGTCGAGCTAGAGTTTGCAAGACTGTGGCCAACCCAGATAAGAACGAAGCATCTAGGTGTCAAATAAGAACTGCAAGTTTCAACGGAAACAAAAAATATTCAATAAAATGTAGAACCAGAAAACCATATCCTATATGTTTTATCGTTCAGTACAGCTACTCACTAGTGTCGAATCAGATTTCAGTCGCAGATGGAAGCTACTCATTGGTGAATGGCTGTACCTAAATCTGTGTGTATGAAAATATGTGGGCTTCATGTTCAAATATATTTGAAAAGATGTGTATATTGAAACTTGTTAAGTTCTGTAGCTACACACGTCTATGCGTTTATCTATCAGCTACCTATGAAAAATAGATATTAACGTCAAATATTAACATCCATATTTATCTCTAAAGCCAGTATATTAAAAAAAAATAGAAATTCTTACCCAGTTGAAGTTAAACTTAAGCATTTAACATAAACTTAAGCCTTTAACATAAACTATTTTATTACATCTATCTTTATCATGCTCTCTTTTACAAGTCCAACCTGTTGCACCTATATCTACATAATGCTTGAAAGAACCTTTACAATAGCGAAGAAGCAACTATTAAGTTCCATTACTTATATATCCATCCTAGCAGAAGTTTCCTTTACAAGATTCAACAAAGCTTCTAAAATAAACCACTGAATGTGACTTATCTATGACCTGTATGCCTATAGAAATGTAGCTTTCAGCCCTTGTATTTACTCGCAACATTGAATATAACTTAAAAGTAGCTTATAAATAAATGATAATTCCTTTAGCTATCCAAATACTTCCAACTCAGATTAAGATGTTGAAACGAAATAAAGGAGACTTAGTATACTTCCTTACCTTCTCCTACCGTAGAAGTTAGTTTCCATGCTCCCACCCGCCTTTATGTTTTTCTCCACAGTTTCATTCTACTAATATTTCTCTCACCCGAGGCGCAGAGCTGGCACAATCCTTAGCACGCCGGGCAAAAATGTTTCGCGGCATTTCGACCGTCTTTCAGTTTCGAGTTTAAACACCACCGAGGTTGACTTTCCATTTCATACTTTCTGCGTACTGGGCTCAATTAAATACCAGCTGAGCACTGGGCTCGATGTAATCGACTAACCCTTACGCCTAAATTGCTGGCCTTGGGCAAAAGTTGAAAACCAACATTTCTTTCATCCTATACATTATTTTTTTCTCTCTAATTCAACAAAACGCGTGCGCAAGCTCGCAAACGCACATACACGTTTACACACACACACACACACACACACACAACACACACACACACACATATATATATATATATATATATACATACACACACGTACACACATATACATACACACACACACACACACACACATATATATATATATTTATATATATATACACACACACACGCGCATATATATATAAATATATATATGGGAAAAAGAGTCAAGATAGAAAATGCTAAAATTATTTTATATAAAACATTTCAGTACCGACTTCAGCCATTGAGACCTTTTCAACTGTAACAATTAAATAATTAAATTTAGAAAAATTAAAAGAAAAGTTATTTTAAAAGAATATTTGTATAATGTTCAAATACAAGTGGTATTTTTCTTGTTTCTGCCTGTCTCTCTCTCTCTTGTTTACTCTTGTGGGTTTGAGGTCCTTGTGAATTCTTATATATTCATATATATATATATATATATACATATATGTGTGCGTGCCTGTGTGTGTTTGTGTGTGTATACATAAACACAAACACGCACGCGTAGACACGCACACACACATATATATATATATACATAAACATACGAACCTACACACATTTATGTATGTACGTACGTATGTATGTATTTACGTATGTATGTATGTACGTAAGTATGTACATGTGTATGTACGTACGTACATATCACAGCGTATTTGGTAGTTTTATTGCATTGGTATATGGAGAATATTCATTGCCTGATGTAGTCACTTTTTTTTTATCATTTTAAGAAAACTTAGCTTTGTTGATTTGGTTTAAAAGCCTGTATCTTACTCATGGGTTAGGCAACATGGAGGACGTCTTCTCGAGTGATTTCACAGCTTGATTTCTTGTTAAGACTACTGACTTGACCATTCAGTTGAACAAATTCTTGTGCTTTTCTATTTATTCTGTTGTTCGCCACACGCCCGAAACATATCTATAATTACACGGACTACAAATGCTTAATTGAAAATGCAAGAAATATAAGATTACTGTGTTTTCAAAAGAAAAACAAATTAAAATAAGATATAATAAATTAAATAAATAAATAAATTTGAAGACGAACGTGTTTATCATTCAGATATTCTTGCGAATCGCCTGAATCTGTCTGCCGCTTGAGTGATTGAAATGAATAGAAATGTAGGTTTTTCCAAAGAAATTAATGGATAATGACAAATGGATGGCATATGTGTGTGTGTGTGCGTGCGTGTGTGTTTTTGTGTGTGTATGTTTTTGTGTGTTGTGTGTGTGTGTGTGCGTTCGTGCGAGCGTATATGCATATATATATATATAAATATATATATATATATATATATATATGTACGTATGTATATATATGTACATGCATACATACACACATACACACACAAACAAACACACACACACACACACACACACACACACCACACACACACACATATATATATATATATATATATATATATATATATATATATATATATATATATTGGTTTAGCAACTAAGTTTCCGCCGTTTATTGCGATTTTGAATTTCGGAACCTATTTTTTCGGGAGTTCTATTTTTGCATCATTTTGGAATCTATTTTTTTTCTAGTTAATTTTTGTTAATTTTCGTTTTTTTTCAGATCATTAAAATGGAATGCCAAGATAAGGAAAACGAGCATTTTCGACACCTTCCTTTGCTTTTAATCAAGGTTCTAAGGCCGCAAATGCTGCTCGCGTAATTTGTGCTGCGTATCGAGAGGATGCCATAGCTGAAAGAACCACTCGCGATTGGTATGCCAAGTTCAAAAATGGAAACTTTGACCTGAAAGACGCACCTCATTCTAGCCGTCCAGTTGATTTCGATGAAGAGCGATTAAAACAACTTTTGCACGAAAATTCTCGTCAAACGACAAGGGAACTGGCAGAGAAAATGGAATACTGCTATAGAGAAGCATCTTCACTCGATGGGAAAGGTTCAGAAGTATGGAGCATTATTTCCGCATGCTTTAAGTGACAACAACAAAAATCAACAAGCCCCAATCTCCGCTGATTTGCTTGCTCGTCACGGCTCAACTCATGGGCACAAGCAACAATTTTTTTACCCAGCCGTTACTGGCAACGGAAAGTAGTGCCTCTTCATCCATATGAAGCAGCGTAAGGAATGGCTTAGCTCCGGTAAACAAGGGACACCGCGCGTGAAGCAAGATCTTCACCCGTGTAAAACTATGTTGTGCGTATGGTGGGACTGGGAAGGGATTATCCATTACGAATTGCTTGAACGGAACCAAACGGTTAACGCGGATCTCTATGTTCAACAGATAGAACGACTCAACACAGCTATTCAAGAGAAATGCCCTGATCGGAAGCATGGAGTTCTGCTCCAGAACAACGCCCGCCCTTATATCGCCAATATGACCAAGGAAACCATTCAAACGCATAGCTGGGAAGTGCTTTCACACCCACCGTACTCTCCTGATTCGGCACCAACGGATTCCCACCTGTCTCGAACTCTTTCAAATGCTATACGCGGAGTTTCGTTCAATACTGATGCAGAATTGAAAGCTCGGTTGGATCAATTTTTCGAGTCGAAATTGGGTGATTTCTACCAACGAGAATTGAGCATAGTGCAGCTGAAATGCCGCACACAACTACTCGAGCTCGAGGAACATGCACTTATTTTGGTCCACTAAAACCGAATTGTGGATTTTTTCCATGTTGTGTCTCTGCCAGTCAGGTCCGTCTAGCGGCTTTCCTTCGCTCGTTTCTAAGAACGTGCATTTTAATTCAGACTATGATTCCTTCGTGCTTAGTGTCGAAGAATTTTTCCAGGGCCAATGGCACAGATAACCCGTCGGTGCTGATGCATTTTCTAAACGGGTCTCCTAAGATTCGAAATTTCCTTCCATTCTATTTATATCTATCGCTAATGCCTTACTAAATGTGATGGTGTATATTATTATGCGTTTTCGTTTGTTGAGATATTTGTAATGTTAGTGGTGTCTGCAATTTTGTTGGTGTACAATGTGTGAGTATGCGACTGCCTGTTGGCTTCAGTGTATCCTCTTCTTATCTCTTCATTTTTAGTATTTTATTCCACTTCTTATTTTGTAGTTTTCTTTTCTTTTTCCTTTTACCAGGATCCATTTTGGTGGTTTCCCAAACTGCCTTCCTCGCTAGACGAGTTTTCGCAGTCGGAGAAATCTGTTACTTGAGAGAGATATGTCTGCACAGTCACTTATCACTATGTTAGCGGCCTGGTCGACTGATGTCGACTGATGTGTGTGTGTGTGTGTATGGGGTATCTCTCGGTTGAAACGGTGTGGGTGATATTTTTGTTTCTCTCAGGTATGCCACTAGTGATTGATGTTAGTTTGGTATGAATTTCTCTTGCTGCACCTTCTGTTGATACTTCTGTTCCTTTGGATGTTGCTGCACTTGGCCTTGGTGTTGTACATCAATGTACAGGACCTTCTCTTATATCTTTAATTCGACATGCGAAGCAGTTAATGCAGACACAGTTTTCTTTTCTTTTTCCGTTTTCTTCCCTCATTCCTTTCAATCAAAGTGCGTAGATCCGAAACGACAGGCTTTTCGTTTTTCCTGAGCGACAAACTTATACACCTTGTTTATTATTCCATCAACCGTCTCTGTCGTCTTTTCATTTTTTGTTATTTGTGCATTTGAAACACACACACACACACACACACACGTATGTACATATTTCTGATTGAGTGACAGAAGGAGAGAGAGAGATAAAAAGAGAAAGGAAGAAAGAAAAGAAGGAAGAGTGCAAGAAAGAAACAAGAAGGACGGAAAGAAAGAGACAGACAGACAGAATACTATGAGCTCTGGTGATATATTTAAGTGGTGCACGTGTTTAAGTCATTGATGCCTACTTACGTACGTGCCTATTGACCTTAATGTACGTCCATATACAATCGTCATCAATAGTTACAATTTTTCAGCTGCTTCTCTTTATTTCCCCAAATCCTTATCATCATCATTATTTAACACCTTTCCTAGATACATTATCTCTCTGATATTATTTTACTCTAATTCACATTGTAGCCACTATATCCTCTCCAATAGCGACAACTCTGTCAAAGGTAGAAACGTACAATAGCATTCTTACACTACAGGTTGTTTTAATAATCTTACGAAAAACATATCTGTCTCCAAATGTCTCCCATGCTGTGATAATAAAATAAGGAATGGATTATGTTACTATGTACAAAAATCTGTTACCAAATATTTGTTTGATAATGCAATCTCAAATCTACACGCCCAATATGTGTGTTTATCAATTAAGACGATGTGTACCTGAAATAAACTAATATACCTGCATGTCTGTTTACTTTTATATATGTACACTTAAATTCACACTCGCGTGTGCACTCGCATTTGTGCGTATAACAGGCACGCATGCGTACGCAGAGATATTAGTGTATGTCTGTATGTATATTTTCGCTTTGGGCTCTCAACTAATAATTAATAAATGTAGAGGTGCTCTCGAGATAAAATCTTCTTAGGCATTTTAAATCTAGTAGAGTCCATCCCTCTGCAGTTTTAAAATCAGTTGATCTCTTCTAGAATGAGAAAAAGAAAGAGAAAGAATGACAGTGAGGAAATACTATGTTTGTGTGTGTATACATACATACATATATATATATATATATATATATATATATATATATATATATATATATATATATATACATATATACATATATTATACATATATATACATATATATATATATATATATATATATATATATATATATATATAATATATATATATATATGTATGTATATATATATATATATATACATATATATAAATTCCGTCCATGTGTTTGTGTGCATATGTATCTGGGTGTTTCTACCTCCATTTCTATCTATCTCAATGAATATAATGTAACATATATTCATAAACAGAAACCAAAAAATTCTCGTTCTCACACACACATGCAGAGAAAGAGAGAGAGAAAGAGAGGGAGTAAAACACACATGAATATATGATACATATACATAAGATTTATAATGGTATACACAAACAACTTG
The DNA here is from genome assembly GCF_006345805.1 of Octopus sinensis. NCBI lineage: Eukaryota > Metazoa > Mollusca > Cephalopoda > Octopoda > Octopodidae > Octopus > Octopus sinensis. The sequence goes on from NC_042997.1 coordinate 150,453,528, forward strand.
AGTTTTTATGAAATACATATTGTAGCCTTGCTGTGTTGACTTCAGCACATGTTTAAAACATGTACATATAGATTGGGAAGAAACATATAGGAGCTGTTATATTCAGTGTTTATTATCATTATATCAACGCTCTCTATCTCACGTTATGGCAACATATATTACTAAAATTTGCATGATATTGCAACATCTCGGCAGAAAAGCTATCATGCCGTGTGAAATACCTAGTGGTATTTCGTCTGCCGTTACGTTCTGAGTTCAAATCCACCGAGGTCGAATTTGCCTTTCATTCTTTCGGCGTCGATAAATTAAGTACCAGTTACACACTGGGGTTGATATGATCGACTTAATCCGTTTGTCTGTCCTTGTTTGTCCTCTCTGTATTTAACCCCCTGTGGGTAGTAAAGAAGTAGATAGTTCGTCTGTCTTTACGTTCTGAGTTCAAATCCACCGAGGTCGATTTTGCCTTTCATCATTTCGGAGTCAATAAATTGGGTACAATTTGCGTACTTGGGTCGATCTAATCGACTTACCCCTTCCCCCAAAATTTCGGGTCTTGTGCATAGAGTAGAAAAGAACATTGCAACTTCTCTTAACGGGAATAATTGGTTTGTTAAAATTTGCACTATGCATCCTTAGGATATTTAGCTTATGCATAGCATACACAACGATAAGTTAATTTTCTCTCTGTGGACAGAAAGTGATAATAGTTGCCCTCTCTGACGGATCACTGCTCTTTCTGCATCCTGGGAAAAAATCCTCGATTTTATCGAAGGCGTCAAATAGGTTCCTGTGATGCGAACATGTGTACTTCCTAAAACACAAGCTGTATGTTTACCTTTCCTTCTTACAAGTGTGTGTATGTGTGTGTCCCCGCGTGTAGGCATATTTATGCATACATACATGCATGCACATATATAGTTCCGTATATATAAACAGATGAATAAGCGTAAATGGAGTGATGACAATCTTTATTTCACATCATTACACTTTTTCCACACATCGTCACACACGTAGTACATTTTTGAGATGATATAATTAACATATTATGCAATCACTATCATCTATCAAAGGTGCAAAATGTGTCTCTCCAGGTGATTTTTTTGAATAAGACCTTCGTTAGATCAGTAATTTAACACTATACTATACATTTATATACATGAATCCAAACGCGCGCTCTTTTGCGTGTATCATTTTGTATCATTTTTCATCTTTATATAGTAGATTGCAGTTTTCCCTACATTCGCTATATTTCAAGACACTTTAAATATATTTCAGTGTTTCATGAGAATTTGTAACAACAGCTGCTTCTTTTCCCATTCGCATTGGATCATATTCTAATATTCATTCTCTTTCCTTATTTTTGTATGTTTTATCTTTATTCACGTAACCAGTTCTCACCTCTTTATATAGCTCTACGCCAAACTTTGTGATTGATCACTATTTTCTCGCTTTTACTCGCTATCAGTTCACCTGCATTATTGAGCTGCTGTTTATAACAGATTACCTGAAGCGCTCTGGATAATTTGCACTCTTCAGCTGTCGTTCCTTCTATAGAAATCTTGACCTCATTTCTAGTGCAGCAGCACTTCTAGCTTAAAAGACTGAACACTTGGAATATTTACGCACTGTAGGTTCGCTTAGTTGGAGACCTGACGTAAATGGCATTTCATCAGTGTATAGGTTTCAGGATATGACAAAAGACAGGTTACCACTACATATCGTTGGCAGTGTATACTTTGTTTCGCCACTGTGGAAATGCCTAAATATCTAAAAAAAATATTCTCAACACCCTGTATATTGAGCAGCATCCACATTATCTTTCTTCAGTGTAACGTTTATGTTTCGTTAATGAAAACTATGAAAATGTGACTCGGGATTCGCTAGCCTTTTTTAATTTGTTTCTATGTTAAGTGAATGTCATTTGTGCTTCTGGACACAAAATCTACATAGTCATTCAGGAACAACATATTCGAATCACCAAACGATGAATTTGCAAGAAATTAACTGAAATTATCTTCCAAAATCTCCTTTTTCCTCTGGCTCACGCTTTTGTATGTAAATGTTTATCTCTTCATAATTTAATTGTTGTGACAGGCTACCGAATTAACCTTTTAAAAAGAATTCACGTAAGTTTCTTCCAACAATACGAATAGAAAACTATGAGAATACTGTTACTGACAAGAAATTGTCCTGCTTTCGTGAAATGGATGGTAGTTTCCAACTCCCTCATATTCAGTGCCCGGTCATGAATTTAAACAGATTTTCTTTCAAAACAGTTCTACAACTAGGCTTTTACGAAAAAGTTTTCAACGCTGATTTAGTAATTTGCTGAATTTTTTCTACTAGCGCTTCATAATGTCATATTCTTCTTATTTTGTGTACCATTACGTTTCTGAAGTCGGTAGACTTCTTTTAGAAGAGCTCAGCAGATCTTGATATTATTATAATGTATCAAGGTCCATCAGTTTTAACAGTGGTATTTCTTTTTCTAGCATGACATTCGCATCAATAAGTGTGTTGGTAAATACTGTATATTCCACCCACTTTAAACGGATTGTT
>NC_042997.1:150461086-150481086 GCF_006345805.1 Octopus sinensis
TATAAAGAGTCGCTTTCTTTATGGGATGGCGCAAAATATGTATACAGATATAGGTATATTAATGTTTCTTTTTTTATATTCAGTTATAATGAGAACAATTTTGCATTAATCTGATAGGTTACTCTATACTTATGTAGAGTCACACACAGTATTCATAGAAACAGAATGTTGTTGATAGTGACTTAGAATTTTTGGCCAGCTAAGCCATTGTCGGGCAGTCTAATGATGGCTTAACTGGTCGAAACTTAGAAATCACTGTCAGCAACATTATTATTCAAGAACAACACACAAACATACGCATACAATAATTTCGGGATGAATTTCACCATTGTTATGTTACCATTTTTAAAGAACAGCTTGATATATTGCTGAACAATTAATGATGTTGGGGACCATATACATTAGAGTTGTAGTCTACAAAACTTTAGCTGACATGGAGGGGAGGAAGCCATGTTGATACTGGAAAAGTCTAACATTAATATACCAACATCTTGACTCCTCTTCAATGCTCTTTGTATATATGTAATCTGCTAACTGTATAGATATGGATTTAACTGCCACTGTGTTTGAAACAACGTGTTACAAAAACTGAAAATTCAGAGGAATTTTACTGAGTTTATCAAGTTATTTCTATGAGTCTCTAAAACAGAGGTGAATCTTTGTAGATTTCAGCTATATTCTCTCTGCAATGAGTTGTATTTAATATTAACTAATGCAGGTCGTTAGTAGCTTCTGAAAATGTTCAATTTTTTTCTTTTTCTTTTATGAATTTACTAGAACGACATTGAGAAAGGAAATACGTCAGATAAAATAAACATGGATAAATATTCTGGGTATTTCTTAAATATCTACATAATATTCGAAAGTGAGACTTATAAATGGGCTATGCCAGCGATACTACCATGTAGGCAACAGTCTTTCTAATTAAAAATTTGATGTCAAAATAAATTGAATGCATATTTATGTAGTGAAATGAATAAAATAATTTATCTAAAATATTTTAATGAAATTTCTCCAGCTATACGTACATACGTTCGTGCTAACATATACCGCACTCATAAATCTGACATATTTTGTGCGTTTATATATATATATATATATATATATATATATATATATATATATATATACATATATAAGTTGAAATGTATCCCTTCTTAAATTGTTGTCTTTGATCCCAACATCCAGTACTTTGTGCTACAGAATTTAAGTCATTGCAGAGAGTCCATTAAGAGAGTAATTTATAAGTAGCGAGTGAAATGTATATCTAGGAAATAAACTGGAGATAGTAGATAGTGCACGGCCCAAGATACTCTAAACGTTAGACTTTGAAATAAATCCAGTCCAATAGCAATTATCATAGACATTCAATATTAAATTCCTCAGGAAAAATGTTTTGCTTGAGTCTTTGACCAGATGAGAAACGAGATAAATAAAGCGTAATATAATAACGTTTGTATAAAACCAGTCCCGATAAGACAGGTCATGACCTGCTTACGATTAATGTTCCCATAGTATAGTTGGAATTTAGAACATTTCGAAGAATTTTTTCCACTTAATGTTTCCTTTTAAGAATAAATGAATAATGATTTTCCTGGTTGAATTAGAACAGATGTAGCTGATTCTAAGATTGATAAAAATAAAAATGTTTTAGAAAAATTTAAAAGGTCAATGTTGAAAGATTTGAAAGCGGTGACTTGGAATCATTCATCAAAAGAGAAATGAAAGGATTTATTAGTGGATGGCAGAATACTGTTGACAACTGACTGGAAGAGAGTTTGAATGAGGAGAGAGGTCAGTGAATTTTACTGACAACTAAGCATAAGTGAGGGGACACTAAAATGTATGCCGTTAGTTATAACGACAGCAGTAACAGAGTTCATGCGTTTTAGCTGGATTTTCAAAATATTTAATTATTCACTTTATTATACAATACAAGTGAAGATCTCAACACATATCCTTCAGGCCACTTGAAAATTAAGAGAAAATCTCACCGGCTCGATTGCTTATATTATATTTTTCAGGATTCTCGCAACTGGAATTTTGTCGTGATACGAGAGAGATCCGGATCTCTCAGATTTTAAGTAACCCCCGATGACAACATTCGATATTAACACTCATGACACACATACACATGCAGGTTTCTTTCATTGTAGAAAGCATATACATATTTGATAATGTATTTCTCTTCTATTTGCCAAATAGGATTCGAATACATATTCCAAAATATTTTACCAAAAGAGCGAAATCTGTATCAGAATAATATTATTGATCTGTGAAACATTCGTTATCTAATTTTCAATAATCTGCTCTAAGTTAGAATTATGTGCTGAAATCGATGTTGAGTAACTAGTGATAGTGTTTACTTGAACAATTGGTTGTATTGTGAGAAAGAACAAACAGTCCGGAAGGATGACAAAGATACCATCACATAGAAAAGAAAACAATGCTAGAATAAATAGCATTGGTTATCATTAATTTACATCGAAAATCAGAAAGAGTTAGAACAGACTATTTCGAATCTCTTCATAAATCAACTGAAGAAATTCTTCCACAAGAGCACTATTGCAACTGTAGAAAGAACCAAAGCAACACTGAAATTTTCCTTTACAGAATGACAGACTCAGTAAAAAAAATAGCCAAAATATATGCACACCGTATCTGCATGCATAGGAAGTCACTACAGTTTCGTTCGGCCAGCTAAAAATAGTAGCCACATTATTTTCAAACTTCTCTTTTACTGAATATTTGGGATGTAGTTGGAGCGATAAAGGGCTTTTTATTTTTATTTTCATGTAGTAGACTGAAAACGTTTCATGAAAGACGCAACACGCTGCCTAGTTACGAAATCGAACACCCGTCTTTATAACCCAACAACAAGGCTAATTGCCTGGTGATAGCTCTGTTGTTAAGTTGTTTATATATTAAGGAGTTGTGCTCACGATTATAAAGTCGTTGGTTAGATTCGTGGACAAATTGGCATGTTGTCCTTCAGCAATAATTTGATGTTGTTGAAGTCTGATCAACTAAAAGTAAAGCTAATTGCTTGCGGAGCAATCTCAGCATTCACTTGCCACAATGCGCTATTCGGTCGGACAAAGCTAGAACATCTGAAAATCGAAGAAGGTTTTTAGGGTTGCCTGTGAGTAAATCGGAACTTAAAACAGTAAGCAAAAGCATGATACGAGCTACCAGGACATATTCGTTCGTGTTTTCATCATTTGACACCGCTTAGATATCCGATGATTGTCAGACCAATTATTTACAGTGATCCTCAAAAATATGTTTATTTGAACGTTTGGGCATCTTTAATCAAATTTGAAGGTATATTAGTTCTTTAGTTAATACATCTGCGTTTACTAAAAGTCACGTTCAAACTGATTTTGAAAAAGCTAAAATCATTGGTTGATGTATGAAATCGGTATATCTTGACTGTCTATCTCATATCGTTATTTCTCTTCTTTCCAAATCGACTTAAAGAAAAAAATAAACAATCATTTTGAGAAATCTTTAGACAGATAGATAAAAGGTTCTTGAAAGTTATTGTCTGTGATGATAAGCTGAATATTACCATTCATATTACCAACTTAATATTTAAACTAGGTCAGCTTCAGAGGAATCACTGAAACGGGAGCAGAATTGCCTCAGTAGAATTGCATTTCTTTGTTATTCTGAAGAGGGCTGCTGTTATCAATCAGTAGATTGATGGGTGTAACAATAGCTCAATGCAATTTTGGAACAATATGTGGAAAACTTTCATGCTGTGTTTAATTTTCTTAACGATCAAATCTTTTTTCTACAACCTTTTGATATTTTTCGTACAAATTATCGTGCTACTCTCAAGACGACTTTTCTCTCATCTCCATCGTTCAATTTTGTGTGTTGTTCATGTTTGCATTCGAGTATATTAATTTTCATATTATATTCTGATTTTTTTTCAAGATGCAAATATTTTCCCATTGGGAACTTCTAGCTTTGAACACGAGTTTTGTTGAGATTTCTTTTGAACATATGCTGGTGATTAAAACCTGAAACAACTGTTGAGTCCCTTTGAAGCCAAATGATAAGTGTATAAAAGATCAAACACCAAACTATTGATCATATATTAATTACTCGTTCACTATTTGCAGGCGCTTATGCTCAAACTGGTGGGCTGTGTTGTATACGATAGGTTAGCTTTTGGAATATTGGACACAAAATTTGCAAAGTACCATGTCGCAATTGTAGAGAAGTGTTTATTCAAGTGAGATGGTAGGGACGGCGCAAGCTTCGTAGACTATATTAGGGATATCGTGGGTGCAATTACGAATAAAGGGAAAATATCATACATAAATTAAACAGCAACTCTACACTCGCTTTTCTTCTAGGGTTTGAATGTAATTATATTGTTTAAAAAAATAATGTTCGTTTACATTTACGTATGAAGTATTTTCGTAGTCCATCTATTTTCAAAAATTCTATACAAACGCAGGAGGAGGTATGTAGCGAGTAATTATAGTTAAGTCTTTAACTTTATTTCATACAGTAACGCTAATCCTAACTCTAAAACTCTAACCCTAACCCTAAAACCCTAACCCTAACCATAAAATCCTAAAGCTAAACCAGTACAAACGCACGAACTATCTCATAAGTAACAGTGATAAACGAAATATACACCGCCGGAAGTTGCTATTGACAAACAACAGCAGTAATTTGATTCAGCTGAATACACGTCATTGATTGGTTGAAATTACCGAAATACGACAACTTTAACACGAAATAACTTTGAAAGTAGGTTTTCTCAACAACACTAAGAGTAAAAGATGTTTTATATGACACATCCTACCAGTGTCTGAAGTTTTAATGTGTTTAGTTACAAAAAAGTATTTCTCGATCTGCCGTTGAAAGGGAAAATATCCAATTCAGGGAGTACACAATATGTTTGGTAGAGTATAAATTTCTTAAATAAGAATAGCAATGAGAGATACTTCGAAGTTTCAGTCAGCTAAGCCATCAGTCAGCTAAGCCATCACAATTAACGCTATATTTGTTGAAGAATTATATATGGACATACACATAAATATATAAATATATATATATATACATGTACATATGTGTGAGTGTGCAAGTTTGTATATATGTATGCGTGTGTGTGAGGGAGAGAGAGAGAGAAGTTGCTTATGTGTACGTGTATTTTACATCAGACCTATTTCACGGATAGATTAATATTTTTCCTATTTACATAATACATTATTTTCTTCATATAACCATGAGAGTTAAATGTTCAAATTCTTATCATGACTAAATAATTCATATTATGAAAGTTTGAAAATTTTAATCTTTTGCACATTATCGTTCTCTCTTTTTCTTTTACAACACCCACCCACCCACCCGCACTCTCGCTTTCTGTCTTGGTTGAAATGGAAATTGCAAACATATTTTTTGTTGTTATTGTATTACTGAACATTGAATTCGTAATATCAAAATCAAAACACTCAAGCAGACTTACAAAAAAATGTATGTAAGCACTTCAATTTACTTTTCTGATCAATATTAATAAGTTGAGTAAGTTGGTGAAGTAGTAGATACAGTTATCATGAAGTCAAACCGTATTTCATTCACTATACCTGAGAGGTCGTCTTTGCCATTCATGATAGGTGACTGATTGTTTAAAGTACAAGACACTATTCCTATGCGAAAGTATTACAAATATATATGTATATATATATATATATATATATATATATATATATATATATATATATATATATATCAGGCAGTGTGCTTGCAGAGTCGTTGGAACCCCTCCCCCATTTAGGGCAATATTAATAACGATATTTACAATCGCATCTTAAATCCTACCTAGCTTTCTGTCGTTTCGAAAGGTTAAATTTATGTACCAGTAAGGTACTTAGATCAATGGTATAGACGTATTTCATCCTGTCAAAATTGCTAGTCTTGAGCTTTATCATGAAACATTTATTACTTAAAACGATGGAATGCCAGATTTGTTAAAGCACGGACGAAAAAGCATCTGATGTTTGATCGTCAAATTTACTCTGCTACTTCGAATCCACTGAAATAGTAGATGACGTATTCATATGGGCTGATACTATCAATCTTATCGTCTCCCTCAAAGTTATGTATTTGTACTATATAAAAAAAATATTCTTTTATATTAATGTCAGTTTTGCAAATTTATTAGAGAGTTGGACAAAGGGCTTTGGTTAGCTAATTGTGGTGTGTCATGCTGTGAGTCCAAATTCCACTACGGGTAACTTTGGCTTCACTCCTTCCTTGATCAATAAAATTAAGACCAAGAGACGGACTGGTGTCGATTTAATAGACTAGCCCATCCCGTAAATCGATGGCCTTGACCTGAGTAAAAAATTATTACGAGGGATGTATGAAAAGTTTTGAGCCTTGAAGCCTCGTACCATGTTTTTTGTTTGAGGCTGAAGTATTTTCATACACCCCCTCGTACATTGATTTTGGTTTAGCAGAATTCATATACACGTGACAAAATGTTTTACAATATTTACGTTAGACCATTTGAGATTTGAGTTCACAGCCATTTAATTTACTTAATCTTCAGGATTCGATAAAACGTAGTAAATGTGAAGCATTGGATTAGATATAATTAAATATATACGTTCTTCAAAAAATATGTCACCTTCTGCCTGTGTTAGAAATCCTAGTTTTTCGAATCATGTGCTAAATATTTCGAGATTTGTCTCTTCTATTTCTTCCCTGTTTTGGCGACTAGAGCCGTCACAGCTGATCATGGTTGCATACGCAGGTAATGCATGGCTTATGGTGTTGGTTTTTAAAGCGGCGTGCGTTATATTACTTGCTAATATAAATAAGCATTAACTAGGAGAATTGTGCAGGATAGAAAGTCCGCATGCGATGTGGCCCGTACGTATATATCAACAGCTTTTGTCAACGAAACAATGATCTTTTTAGAAATCTGTCCTTATGCTTTAATACCAAAATTAGAAGCAGTTTCATGTAGAGAAATCCATTAAGTAGCTATGTCTGAAAGAGTGAACACACGGAGCTAAAATCTACTCCACTTCAACAATGATCACGTAATGACGCTATGCAGTACACACATATATCTGGTCAACGATGGTGTAAATCTGTAGTTGTTTTCTTTAAGACAAATGTATTGGCAGAACTGAAGTTTTTATATATGTTTGAAATCAGACAATTTTGTTATCTGAAATGCGGCAAGTCAGTCTGTATAGAGGGATAGTGGATGGTAGGTGTGAAACGAATTGGGAACGATTGTGGCTGATGCTTAGTACAATTTCTGTAGTTACTTTTGGGGAACTCTAAGACCCAGATTTTTCAATAAATTTCACAAGTCGTTCAACTAATAATGCTAGACGTTTTTAAAACCTTTTTACGTTCTGGTTTCCATTACAACAGACTTTGAAACTGCATTTCAACTTTCCCTTCACGGGTCGTCAAAACAGTGTAACAGTCAAGTACTAATGTCGGTTTAAAAAGCAGTATTAACTGGCTGGCCTAGTGCCAATAGTAATAACCAATATGAAATATCAATGAGTTGGTGGAGCAACAAGAACTCTTACAGTGCTAAACTAAGTACTTGCTAATATTTACTTACTCTCAGTTTACGATGCGAGTGCACAGATTCAGTGGTTTACTAAATATATACAATTCTCAGGTGCCAGTACATTATGTACTAGTAATAAACTGTCATGTATTCATTCGTCTATATACATTACCTGTAGATTTTTTTTCTTTTTTCAGGGTAAGATAATCTTTTATTTTCTTTCTTTCCATTTTTCTTTCTTTATTTATTTGTTTCTTCTTCTTCTCTTCTTCTTCTTCTTCTTTCTTCTTCTTCTTTTCTTCTTCTTCTCTTCTTCTTCTTCTTCTTCTTCTTCTTCTTCTTCTTCTTCTTCTTTCTTCTTCTTCTTCTTCATCATCATCATCATCATCATCATCATCATCATCATCATCATCATTATCATTATTATTATTATTATTATTATTATTATTATTATTATTATTATATTATTACTAAGGCGGTGAGCTGTCAGAATCGTTAGCATGCCGGGCGAAATGCTTAACGGCATTCCGTCTGTCTTTACGTTCTGTGTTCAAATTCCTCTGCTCGTCGACTTTGTCTTTCATCCTTTCTGGGTCGTTAAAATAAGTACCAGATGTTTACTAAAGTCGATGTAATCGACTAACCCCCTCAAAATTTCAGCCCTTGTGCCTTTTAGTAGAAAGGATTACTATTATCATTTCTTTTTCTCACATGTTTTTGAAGTCTTACATGCATAGCGGGCTTGGTACCTGCAGCCTACGTTATCATGCTATCCGTTCTCTCAGCTATCTACTTCTTTCCTGATTATTCTGGCCGTGCCAAGGAAGTAAACATTTTGTAAACGGTTCTACTGGACGCTCAATTCCAGTTACCTTTATATTCCTTTTGATGCCTTTTGATACTACTCCCAATGACCCAGCAATAATTGGCCCTCTCTCCACCTTCTTCATCTTCCATAGCCAGGCTAGTTCGTACTTAAGAGGTTTGTATCTCTCTATTTCCCGCCTTCCTTCTTGACTATACGTTGGTGAAAGAGGCATGCAATATCAATTGTATAACATATGTGGTGCATCTTGTCGACCACTAGTAGGTCCGGTCTGTTATGCTCTAGCACCTCGTTTGTTTGGATTGGGAAATTCCAGAGGATTTTGCATGTCTCCGACTCCAACACCCTGCAATTTTTGCTCAATCTACGACTTGTCTCTCTCTCTAGCCCCCACATTTCGCATAGTTTACAATGTAGCACTTTCCCTAACTGATTATGGTAGAGGAACTAAGAAGATTCAATGGTGATACTGAAAATGTGAGCCTTGATAGGAAGGTCTCTAGGAGAAAGAACACTCTGATTTAAAGCTGGGGTACATAGGACTCCTGTCATAATCCAACAGCTCCATGCCTGAGACGAAGATGAATGTACCGGGAATCGGGACTTAACTCCAGAGCTACACTTAGACGAAAGTACAGGGCCAACTCACGTTCAACTCTATCTTAGTGAAAGACACTATCATGGTCCTCAACACACAGAAATGCGATGGGAAAAGGTCCTGCTTAGGGATAGAAAGAGCTCTGCAATCTTGGTTGACAAACTTATTTGAGATGGTATCTCGATAAAAATACCAGTTGGTGACTAACCTGAAAACACACACCTCAATGATGTGTGAAAATGTATCAAATAATGTTGTTAATGAGGCTGAACAAAAGATGAAAGCATTTTGCCCGGCAGGTGGCCTGTGGTTGAGCAGCGCAGGGGCGGCCGACATCCAGAGACTGCATATAAACAGTCATCAAAATTACCGGCCTTGTGCCAAAATTTTAAACCGATATGGATTTCACATTTTCGCGCAAGTCCAGCCACTTACCGGCCAATAAGCTGATTACAACTACACCAATGCTCAACTGGTACTTACTTTATCGATCCCGATATGATGGACAGCGCAGTGAACTTCGTCGGAATTCGAACTAAGTAAGTAAATATGAACAAATCCCGCTAAGCATTTCTCTGGGCTTGCTAAATAATCTGATAGTTCTCCGCCTAAAGCAGTATTATTATTGTTGTTATCATTATTATTATTATTATTATTATTATTATTATTGTTGTTGTTGTTGTTTTTGTTGTTGTTTTTGTTGTTGTTTTTGTTGTTGTTGTTATTACTATTATTATTATTATTATTATTATTAACAGAAAACGCCATGATGTTATCTATTCACAACAGCGATTTTATCGAAACAAACTAGGATTAATCGTGGTAGAATCAGTTCCTCTTCAGGGAGCCTTCATTCCTTAAAAAATTGGAAGAAAATCACTACGTAAAATTGCAAATAGGAAGTAAATATACTTTTTAATTTAGAGAAAGACAAATAGAGGGTTCTAAATTCAAGAAGAAAAAATAAAACAATAACTAAATTGGAAGCAAAACGTCAGAAGAGAAAATACTCTGGAAGCAGCAGGACTGCTTAAGTTTATCAGCTCAGCAAATGCATGCAGGCTAAACATCTTCGAAGAATGTGAGCGCTTCTTCTAGAAAAAGGGAAAGGTTGTATATTTGTACAGAATATATACTTTGCATTATTAAAAAGAAAACAAATGATAATACCTTACTTAATGTATTAAGGAAGAGAACCAGCATGAAAGGTATAATATTAATAAAAATTTAAAACCCCTTGAAACAGAAGTAATCTTTAAGCTTATCAGTAAAAGTATGCAAGATAAAATGTTTGAAAAAAAGTAAGCGAGTTTTCCACAAGAAAAAAGGGTATTTGAATTTTATAAAATAATAGCGTTTCGCAAATACGTAAACAACATAAAAGTAAAATGTAACACGAAATACCTAGAGGCATCAGCAGAAATTCAAACATAGTTGGATAGAATATGAACCAATAAGGAAAAAAAATAACATTCACAAGTAAAATACAAACTGGCTCTGAGTGACAAACGAAAGAAGAAATATCGAAAATAATACATCCTGCATCCGTTATTGTATATACTTTTGCCTCAAATATAGTTGAACTATAATTTTGCCAGCATCTTAGGATGTACAGCGGAAACACATAACGAAGAGGAAACTAAGCACGAATGGGCATCATATTGGTAATTACAGACGAAATTAAGGTTAATTCCTTAGCACGCTCAAAATTGCACGGACATAAACCGCTTGATAACAGCAGACAAGTATCTAAAGTGTCTAGTGTAAAATGGCCGTAAATATCAGCGAATGGCGAACAAGATTATAGAAGACAGTAAACAGAGGAAAGTAAATCTTAGCATGGCGCTGGGTTGATTACCAAAACACAGAAGGCACTGGACACTCTTCACATAAAATCTCCTCAAAATACTAACAAAATACATAAATCATTCAAATGGAGACAACAGTGATATTAGTGTAATCCAAACAGGTAGCAAAAACTAGTACCCAGCCCATAAAAGGACACTTTCAAGGAGACATATTTTGCACGCTGCTGTTCTGTATAACGCTCAATGAAATCACTAATTGACAGAGACAATACATAAAATTCATCTCTATATAAATGAGAAAATTTATTTATAGGGACAGTTTGGAAAACCAACTAAAACTTTTGGCATAAATCAAACCGAAACGTAAATTGAGTGGGCGATTAGACGAAAGTACGAAAGCTACCATAAAATGCAATGAGTTCATTAAAACTGAATTTCAAATTAGAAAAAAAGACTGAAATAAAAAAAAAATCGTCACAATCGCCATTGCAATTATTTAGCATTAGATGAAGCTAGCACAATACAGGACAGAATACTAAAGGAGTAAATTAGAAAATAACTGTTTAGAAAAGAATAGGGTAAATTAGAATAAATTACACAAAAAGAAAATAGTTGGAAAAGAGCTCTGGGAAGCGTCTGGGAAGTGTTAAAGCGAAACTAAGTGGTAAAATTGCGAAAGTAAAAATTAGTGAATTAAAGGGTTTGAACAAACATAAAAACAATAGAAGAAAGGAAAAGAAAAGAAACATCCAACTATAATAATGGCACCTGAAAGATAGTATAATGTCTATGGTACCAGAACAAATATTAATCAACTGCAAAGGAACAATAGTGTGCCTAAAAACATACATAGAGACGAGAGCCAGAAACATGATGATTTTGAAAACATACAGAAAGTGATATTCAGAAAAAAAAACACCCATAATTCATCTGAAACTATAATTTTTTTTAAAATGCGCTAAATGTAGAAAATTTCCGATTTTTCCAATGCCCAGCCACAAATAACTGCATGGAATCGGCGGCCATGTTACACTTTGAATATAAATTTTAAATATTTGGGGAAAATTTTCAAAATATTTTTCTAAAATTATTAGGGAAAATTTTCCAAAAATTTTTCCAAAATTATTAGGGAAAATTTTCATAAAATTTTTGTGGAAAATTTTCATAAAATTTTTCTAAAATTTTAGGGAAAATTCTCAAAAATTTTTGCGGAAAATTTTCAAAAAATTTTAATGAAATTTTGGGGAAAATTTCAAAAAAATTTTGGTTAAATATATGGGGAAAATTTGCAAAATATTGTTCTGAAATTTTGGGTAACATTTTCAAAAAATTTTTCTAAAATTTTCGGGAAAATTTTCAAATAATCTTTTTTTAATTTTGAGAGAAAATTGTCATAAATATTTTTCTAAAATTTTTAGGGAAAATTTTGAGAAAATTTATCAAAAATTTCTGCGGAAAATTTTCTAAAAATTCTTCAAAATGTTTAGGGGGAAATTTTCCAAAAATTTTTTCTAAAATCTAGGGGAATTTAATAGAAATTTTTCTAAAACTCTGGGAAAAATTTTCAAAAAACTTTTCAAAGCTTTTGAGGAAAATTGTCAAAAAATTTTCAAAAATTTTGGGTAAAATTTTCAAAAAATTTTTGTAACATTTTGGTGAAAACTTTTCAAAAAATTTTTCAAAAATTATTAGGGTGAATTTTCAAAAAATTTTTGGGGAAAATTTTCAAAAAATTTTTTAAAAATTGGGGGGAAAATTTTTAAAAGATTTTTGAAAAATTTTTGGGGAAAATTTTCCGAAAATTTTTCAAGAGTTTTTGGGAAAAATTTTCCGAAAATTTTTCAAAAGGTTTTGGGGAAAATTTTCCCAAAATTTTTCAAGAACTCTTGCGGAAAATTTTCGAAAAATTTTTCTAAAATATTGGGGAAAATTTTCAAAAAATTTTTATGAAATTTTGGGGAAAATTTTCAAAAAATTTTGGTTAAATATATGGGGAAAATTTTCTAAAAATTCTTCTAAAATTTTGGGGAAAATTTTCTAAAAATTCTTCCAAAATTTTGGGGAAAATTTCCCAAAAACTTTTCTAAAATTTTGGGGAAAATTTTTAAAAAATTTTTAAAAAATTATGGGGGAAAATTTTCATAAACATTTTTCTAAAATTGTCATAAGCATTTTTCTAAAATTTTGGGGTTAAATTTTCGAAAGATTTCTACAAATGTTCTGGTAACTGATCGTTTTGAGATCTTGTTTGTAATTTTTGGTGATCCATGGTGCAACGAACAACATGGTAAAAATCCCTGCCATAAATTTGGTGTAAATGGGTAATATCAAATAATTCAATCACAACATATATTTAAATTCAACATGGATAAATTGAAATATTATTTTTCAGTATTTTATAAAGTAAAATCTTAAATTATTGACACATTATTACTTATCTTATAACAGCAATGTCTGGAAAAATCATGGATTGCATGGAAAATTGCAAGCATGAAAAATAAGATTCTTAAGATTATAAACCTGGAAAAGTACAGAACAAGTTATTACACCTGTAAGAGTATAGGACAAGCTATTACTTCAAATAAAGAATAAGAAACTTTTTACTTAAAATATTGCAGCTAAAATTAAAATTTGAATATTAAAAATTACTTTTATTATAGTTTTCAAAGTAGTAGTTTGTCCTATACATTTACAGGTTTAATAACTCGTCCCGTACTTTTCCAGGTTTATAATATTAAGAACATTACTTTTCATTCTTGCATTTTTCCATGTATATATATATACTAGCAGAGATTCAATTGAATAATTATAATTTTCTGTTATATATATATATGGACACACACACACACACACACACACACACACACACACACACACATATGTATATATATATGTATATTAATATAAATACATGACAGTACATGAAGTTTGTTAAAAAAAGGGGATCATGTATATACCTCCTGGCTGTTGAGATTATAACACCTCGTTGTAAACAATGTTCCTTGTTTTTCCTTGTTGAGCATATACAAAAAGTTTTCTTTTGGTTCCTACTCTTGAGCAGCCAACATACAGTTGCCCATGCGAGAAGCAGGGCTCTTCCTAGAGAAGACCAGCTACAGAGAGGGTTTGACCCTAAGATTTGAGATTTGTTAATGGACATGGCAGAGCTGACACGAAGGAGGAAATGAAGTCTTCTAAATGTAAATTGAATTTCTGCTCCTGATGGAGTAAGAGGAATTCTTGGAATAAAGACGTCATCACCTTTTCCACATCCAGAAAGAATGATCGCCTCGATAACGTGTGTCATCATTTTCTTTATCACCATTCTTGGTGGTACCAGATTGCGGAGTAGCATTAAAGGAGTTCCAATTTTAAGTGCTAATATGTGTGGAGGTAGACCAGGAGGCTCCAGTGAATTGAGAAATTCAGGAAGATAGTTCACAACTTCATTTCTATCTGGAATTGTATAAACAGACTTGTAAGTGTGTATAGTGCCGGGAAGAGAATGCATTAGCTGTTGATTAATTTTGTTAACAGCGACGTTTTTTGGAGCTAATATTGCTCTTTTCCACAGCCAATTGTGATTTTGGTAGTTTTGTGTGAAGTTGGGAAAGACTTCGTTTTTGAGGTCATCTACAAAATTAACAACAGAGGAAAATGGCCACAATTCCATTTGTCCTGCGGCATCGAGAGGCATCACCTTCACCAAGTGTCAAGATGTTCTGTGCAAACTTTGTGGACATTTTGTCGCCGTGTAGCTGAGCTCTCATGTTAGTGGTGAGACTGAGGATTGTAACATGATGTCACAGGTGGAGACTTTAAGCATGCTTGGACTTCATTTGCTCTGGTGCCTTTGGGAATGACAGGATGAGTTTGCCTGAAATCACCTGACAACAGAAGCGTTACACCTCCCATTGGAGCCTGAGAGTCTCGGATGTCTTTCAGGGCTCTATCTAATGCTTTCAAAGCTCCCTTGTGAGCCATAGTGCACTCATCTCAGAAAATTAGATGACACATTTTAAGTACTTGTCCCTTATCTGAGCTTTTGTTGATGTTGCATGAAGGAATTTCGGATGCTGCTAAATTGAGAGTAGTTTAAAAGTTGAGTGTGCTGTCCTGCCACCGGGTAACAAAGTAACTGCAATGCCAGAGGAGGCTACAGCTACTGCAATGTCCTGATGCTGCCTATCTTCTGCAAGGAGAAGCTTTGTAATAAATGTTTTTCCTGTCCCTCCAGGAGCATCGAGGAAGAAGATTCGTCCCTCACGTTGGCGTACACTGTTAAGAATAGTTCTGTAGGCCTGCAGCTGGTCCGGAAGTAATTTAGGCTCATTTTCAACAATGTACTTTGAAAGTGCTTGAGTATCGTAGGTTGTTTCACGAATGACAGCAGTGGGAAGGCTATTTGACCCTGACCTGAATGCTTGTGGCAGGCCATACGTCGACAATTCATTTCCACCCAGTTTAGCAATTCTGTATTCAATTTCAATGAGTGTTTTGTTATAGATTTCATTGCTGATACCCTCCATGTCAGGATAGAATAGTTGAGCTTGGCGCTGAAAGTCTTCAGCCAGATTGTCTCTATATTTGAGCCATAGAGTGGCCGGATCACACAGTTCGCATGCCTGTAGTAATACTGAAAATAGTGCCCTAAGACTTTTAGGTGATTGTGATAAAGCGGCCTCTCCTAAAGTTGCATCCCATTGTGCACCATCTTCTAAAAGACCTTGTCGATAGCAGGCTTCTCTGTATGTTGTGCAGACATGTCCATGAACAGTTTTTAGGGCCTGGAAAGACGTTGGCCCTCTGACCTCATGCAGTAGTAGACGAAGGTAGAAGCACTCTTGTTGAGTGGGATGCACTATTTATACTCGTCCAAGGCAAGTGTGGAACTTAATGCCAGGGTATCCATGAACATTTTGACCTGCTTTCCGTGGGGCCCATTTTTTTCCCATTCCACGTGTAGTACGATGGAATCTTTGGATGCAGCAAGGTTTGAGCGAATGGATCCACTTGACAAAGCTTGAAGAATGCAGTGAGTGTGCTATCCCTTGGTTCCCCTACCAACAGAGAAGCGTTAGTATCGGTGAAGTACACTCTTTGACCATTTTCCAGGTGAACTGCAAGCTGTTGAATGGCGGGGTGTCGTTGGTGAATTGGAAAGCCAAAGATGCGCCAGAAAGCTTCGTTGCTACTTATGTACCGTCCCACCTGATAATGCATCATCTCATCCTGGCAGTATTCTTGTTGAAGTCCAAACATTGCAGCGTCAGAACCCTTGTTTACATATTTGCAAACGTACTTGATGGATTTAACAGAGTTGCAAAACTCAACGTTGATGTGGGCATTGAAAGTCTTTGACAGGAGTGGGCAGTATGGAACAATTCATCTATTATCAATATCGTGCTATCCGATAGTTACTGTGAAACCTCCGTCTTCTGGTTTTCTGCGTCTGTATGATGGATAGCCATCAGCACCTGTCTGAGTTTCTTGTAGGAACCTCCTTGAAAATCTTTTTGAACATATGCTGTCCTTCAAGCATCGTGAGTTTATGTTGAATCCACGCCCACATGGACCATGTACCATGTTTGCTTTAACTATTTCGTATAGTTCTTTGTCTGAAGCTAGATCAGGAAGCTCTGCAGAGATTATGTTGTCGATGTCATTGGAATTGATCTTCGCTGAGAGCCAAAGCATGATATGAGCATGTGGAAGGCTCCTTTTTTGCCACTCGATTGTGTACATGTCACATTATATGGGCCCAAAGACTTGCCCTTTTTTGTATGAGCTCCATGAGAGAGATTACCTTGAGATGGAAAACTCGGGCGTTGAGATTCCGGTTCGAATGTAAGGCAGGTTTGAAAGTGTTCCCAACAGATATTAGTTGTAGTGGTAGAGTGTTTATGCCGAATATGTACGTATGCATTTATATATATGTATGCCTGTATATATGTACAAAATCCACTGAGAAGGCTTTTGTTGGTCTGAGGCTACAGCAGTAAACACATGCCAAGTCACCACACAGTGGAACTCAACCCATGACTTTGTTACCACACAGCCACACCTGCCCCTATGTATGTGTGTGTGCGTATGTGTGTATGGGCAGATATATTATGCATGTATATATGTGTATATATATGTGTACATATTACATGTACATCTATATATATACATCTATACATAAAATACAAAATACAAAGTTATATCTTGATATCGCTAGTGATAACAGTACTCAAAATATATAACAGACTGGAATTGTAGGCCCATCTCTTGCAATTTCGTTTAATTGGATCTTGTCCTCCCTCTTGTATAGAAGTGTACGGCTGCAGCGAAATTCGTTTTTGGACTTTCTTCTATCGAAGGCATTTTAACAAAAATGCATCCGTAAAGACGGTGAAAATATTGTCAATTTCCCCAAATTCAATTTTACCCAATTCAATTTTTAAACAATAACCGAAAGGGGGAAGATTCGCTTTACAATTATTTAACAAATGCAACACAACAACGTTTCCCTGACGAGGAACCAACAAACGTGATTACAATAGTCAAACAGTAATAATAATAACAAACCATTTTAATTTATCCCCATTTATGTGAAACCACTTATTCAAGTTCAAGTCATTGATGCAATTTTATACGAATTGCTAATACACACACACACACATAATAAGGGTGAAAAATTGAATATTAATTTGATTAATATGAATTGAAAACCAGTAGTATAGCATATAAGACCATAGTGGATCTTCTTCTAGCAACATGGATGACCATTGTTTATGGTTCATCCTTGTTATATAATACTTTCACTTTAATAGTGAAAGTGTCTGCATTACAAAAGAGAGATGTTTTTGTTTCACTTTTAACACGTAATACTGAAATAGTGGAAAAGATATGATATTGCAGTGGGGTCGCCCTAGGGAAAAGTTAAGATTTTTGCCGATGACACTCCCCGGACCTTAAGTAAGGCATGTGTAAAATTTGAGTGCAATTGGTTGTGTAGTTCTCAAGTTTTAGGGAAACAGACAGACAGACACACATTCTCAGTTTTATATATATATAGAGATTTACAAAAATATATTACACGTAAAAAAATATCAAACAACACATTAAAGCAACACCGATGTTGAATACAAACATAATTGTACACTCCCATCTAAAGGGAAAATGTTCCATTCAATTGAGGCACACAGAAATGTACTTGATGACACAATATTATCTCATATAAAACTATTCAAAATAAGATAAGGTTGAAATTATTTGAATATTAATATTTCTTTATGTATTCATTTATTTATGATACTGCTGCAAATATTGTGGATAGTTTGTTAAGGCCTAATCAAATTGCTTTGAACAAGAACACATCTGACCCGATTAATGCTTCTGATGATTCCTTTCTCGTGAAAGGGACACAATGAGCTTGTTAGAAGTTCAATTGTATACCAACATACTCGCAGTTTTATGAAGGATTCGAGGCGATGTGATTGGAGACTGATGAAGCCGAAGCATGCGCTGAATCTATGGCATTTTCAATTCTGAATCGTGATGATGTGACGTCGTCGTTTGACCTTTTGTTAATAATTTGTTTCGATATCTCTTTACTTTGATTGAGCTAATATATTTAACTACGAATAGAAAAAAAGTGTATTTGTGTAGCCTTTCGATTATTGGTAGACAGATATCTTTAACAAATAAACAAAACAAACCCCTGAAACTTAGACGCTTTATACTATAAATGTTACAGGAAAAGTATAATCTACTACGTAATATGTGATAGTCTGGGTATCATTGAGGGTAATGTAAGCTTTAATATGCAGAGTATACTAAAGGCTGGGGATTGCGGTCAGTTATTAAGATTGATGGCAATCCTACCATGGTAAGTTGCCTCTCGGAGATAATTACTGCTGTACAATAGTGTCTTCCATCATGTGTCCGTATTGCAAGAAGTATCTCAATAAACATAAAAGCTGATACATATACATATGCAGAACAAAACGTGCTCAACGGAGTTTTGGCAAAGGAGAATAAACGATTTTCATCTGCGTTTATCTGCTGTGGAACAGGAAATGTGGTGGACATTTTAAAACTTTTCCTTCTCGGTCTGATAAATTTTGAAGTGAAAGGAGTTGGTAGCGAAGTGAAAAGTTCAAGTGAATTTTACTGGGAAGTGAGTGAAACTACTATATTATGTTCGGCAGAACGTGTCTTTTTTAATTGTGCGTTTTGTTAGCTCAGTGAGAAAAGCTCGAAGCAAACACAACGTAGTTGGGCCAACACCCACTAATTATGGATATCATTGATTGACACCATGTGACTGACTTCTCTTTTCCTGCTTCATTCATATACACGAAAACATATGTATGTATGTGTAAATGTATGTACGTATGTATGTATGTATGTAGTATGTATGTATGTATGTATGTATGTATGTATGTGTACACATACATACATATATATGTGTATATATGTTTATACGTTCATATTTTGGTCATTTTATATATTGATTTTATTTCTTCATTCGATGTATCTCTTCCCCAGTTTTTGGTTTCAATATCCTCCTCCTCGTTTATCTTACGGCAAATAAAGACATCATTATTAGAATTGTTATTGTTACTATCTAAGTAAATACAGGATGGTTTAGTTTAATCATTCAAATCAGTAATACACTGTAGGCGAACGAAATTCTCGTTAAATATACAATACTTACACTGTTTCGTAGACTGACCACCATCTACTCTAACCCACCATCGCTACTAATTTACAGCAAACACACTATGACGTAAATAAATGTCCAGGTCTTTGAAATAGTACGGTACCATTTATCACCATCAGAAATGCAGATATTTTCACCAGTCATCAGACAGTTTAATTGCTCTGAATACTGTGACTCCAAGCTAATAGTTTGAAGGAAACGGAACAAAAGTTGAAGAACGGAAGAAGCATAAGAAAAATTAAGTATTATAGAAAAATCTGACGTAAACAGAAGCGTATATACAAACAAAGGAAGTAATATCCAAATAATATATTCTACATCCGTAATTGTATAACTTGCCTCAAATATAGCTCCATTGAACTTTACGAAATTTCTTACCAACTGTCTTCATTCCATCATGTTATGGAGAAAGTATGTCTGCTTTTACATCCGGGTAAACAGCGTAACCGGAAATGTCGTCTATGTTTACAAATATTGTTACACACGTTGAATATTAT
>NC_042997.1:150488586-150498586 GCF_006345805.1 Octopus sinensis
CCGATGCTGGTGTGTTTATGTCTCCGTTACTTAGCGGTTCGGCAAAAGAGTACGATAGAATAAGTACTGGGCTTACAAAAGAATAAGTCCCGGGGTCGAGTTGCGCGATTAAAGGCGGTGGTCCAGCATGGCCGCAGTCAGATGACTGAAACAAGTAAAAGAGTAAAGAGTATATATATATATATATACATGTATGTATATATATATATATATATATAATACACATATATAAATATAATATATATACACACATATATATGTATATATATATATATTATATATATATATATATATATATATATATATATATATATATATATATACGTACATATACATATTTAATACACCTACATATGTGTGTGTGTGTGTGCATGTGCATGCGTCAGTGTGTGCGAGTATGTGTGTGTTTCGGTGTTGAGGTGTATGTGTATGTTCGTGCGTTTCTCTGTGATCCTGGTTTACATCAGTTAACCGATCAGTTGATTCAGGGTTATGAGGGAATATGAAAACCCCCAAAACATAAATACATCGGTTATTTTTTTAAAGTGTTCAATTCACACTATATACTTTGTACCCCTAATATACTCCATATGTTTGTACTGTTCAATAATCATTTAACTTTATTACGGGAAACAATTTGCCGGCGTTAAACTTCAATTTTTTTCTTAAAACATTATAGCTATATATTAAACCACACGTGATATACATATACAAATTGAAAAGAGAAGTTCAACATTCGCCGACAAAAAGAAAACTCACTGTGGGAAAATAAACTCAACTAATACTACTTGTTCAATAGTTAGAACATCGTGACTCAACCTGCAGTTCATATTAGATGAAGTTTACATTCATCAAATGTGCCTCGTACCAAATTAGCATTATGTACTGACACATCTATTCAAGACGAATAATACTGTGTTAATGAAAATCTATCATGGAACAATGCTTCACTAAAATGATGCCGACATTTTTTCTCGCTCGACAGCATATTACTTACAATGTAGAAGACATGCAGTAAAGAAAATTCATACGGCTTGCATAACGATGATAACATAACTAAGTTGTAAGTGCCTGATGAAATTTAGATCTATATCAAATCATGCATTTGATATACAGCTTAAGATGGAGATTGTTCTGTATAATTCTTTTATTTTTCTTCGAAAATATCATAGTTTAAAACATAACCAACTGGTAACGTATTAGGATTAAAAACTGCATGGTCTAGGAAATCACACCATCTAATAGAAATGTCAACCAAATCTCCCAGGAATTACATCTTCCGTGATAGGGATTGGTAGATCACGACTGGGAAGTCTACGACCATTGACCAGCTCGATCGATGAAAGCCGACTCGTAGTTAAACAATAAGAAAAAACAATGAAACATGTGCATTATTACGGAGATGGAATAAAGATTTTTGAAAATTTTCAGCCAGTTAACAAATGTATATTCTTGTCGAAGTTTATTGTCGACAACGGCGAGTGAGTTAGCATTAATTGTATCGAATTTGAGGCCAGGAAATATTAATTTGATATTGGTAGGATGTGAACGCGGAGCATAGAGATACAAAACGAGATGTTGCATTACATTCAGTCAATATTCTAAATTTGTCTGCCACTACTGAACTTGAGTTTAACTGAAGCAAGAAACATAATTTACGAAAATAATCGTCTTACAGACTAAATTTAGAGTAGAATTGACCATTATTCGTATCATATGTATATGGGAGTAGAAGACATCTTACTCCATATTTCTTTCTTTCAAATTACATAGTATTTTCTTTACCCTTCCCCCAACTATCATTATTTATCCTAAATTTACTTGCACTCCAGCCAAAATGTTTTGAAGATATCCTAAAAGAAATGGCATAAGAATCAAATTACGGTTACTTATCATCAAAGGCAGACATTTGAAACGTCCTTATCTTCAGAATGGCGAACAGAGTAGTATGTGCTATAAAAGATTTCTGCCATATGCCTTGGGAAGATACCTACTCAATAAAAACCTCTTAAACATTTGAAATGTTTGCTGCTTCAAATGTGGTCAGAAATGTCAGTTCTCTAACTTTAGTATCGCTCGCAGACATAACCTAAACAGAAAATAAAACTTCATGTCCAACTGAATGTCTGGTTTTGACAATTAAGAGTTCTATCTTATACATATTAAGGTGATAAATTATCGGCAAAACTCTGATAGAGATTCGGTTATCTCATTGTAGCTTTCTCACTTACTAAATAATTCATCCGTACTATCGAACACGGCCACGTATTTAAAGTCAAGATGAATGAGCTTTTGTGATGTTCATGCTTTTCTAACTGCCACTTATCGTGAACTATAAATCGGAAATGTAACAAGTTTCCATTCCCAGCGCATAACAAAACTATAACTCCATGTACGGTGCTCATCAATCATTTATTAAAATTAACAAATAACCGTAGTATCATAATTCTAATCCCTCATCTTTCATGACTCGTAGCGTCAACTATAGATTTCTTTTATTGTTTTTCGCACAATCTATTTTAAAAATTTGAATTGTTTCTTTTAAAATAATCTTTATTTGTGACACCTTTCTGTACAATGAAGAAATAAAAAGGAACTGATGATAGTACGAAGCATCTAATGGGGGACTGTATTTCATAGTTTAAATCAACTTCTTTTATATGATTCATACTGTTACGAATTTAAAAAAAAACATAGATTGATTTTAGTAATTTATATCAACGTTTGTGTTTTCATATACCACCAAAATGATATGCACGAGTTCCTAATCAAAATTCAGGTGGGCATATTATTCGTTGTAGATAGATAATAATGACTTTTCCAAATCTATGACAAAGTATATATATTAGCGTATAAAAAATACAGCTTACACACATGTCTGTATAAGTGGAAGTCCATTGTGGGAAATGTTTTATAAATTTCTTCAAGGATACGTAGATGCGTAATAACCCATATGTCACCAATGTCACAAGGCGCTATGGCAATGTAGAATAAACCTGTTTATTAGAATCTTTGCCAGTATCAGTTTGCCTCATGTGCACAAGTTATATAATAATGTCTTCTAGAGAACTAATGAGAAGAGATTTAATCCAGAAAAATAAACGTGAACGATATTATAATATTAGCTACTGTGTGTGAAACCGTTCTTCTTTTATGTAAAGTTCCCAGTTTTCCTAGTATTAGTGTTAATTTTGTTTCAAATATACAATGTGCATTCCAGAACTTTTATCACGTTTTCAAGAGTTACTACAATCTTTTTCAATGTACTTGTTATAGATCTCCAGCCACATCCTGAAAGACAATATTGGGGCCCTTCAAACCGATGATGTCCAGGACCCTTTTCACAACCCCCTTCATCTTCTCAGTGTCTTCAAAATGACTGTCCCTGTTGTACTACTTTAATTTGAGAAATAAATTAATGTTATTTGGAACAAGAACGAGAGGGTAGGAAAGGTGAAGGGCAATTCTGATGTCCATGTTTGGGAAGTAGTTGGTTACCAAGATGTAATTGTAGAGTAGATCACTATCCTGCTGCAGGTGCATCTGATCCGAGTAAAAGAGCTCTGGCCTTTGTTACAGCCGTATCCTTCAATCTGGAATAGAAGAGTTGGCAAGTCAGCTTATTAGAACTATAAGAATACTATACTTAATTATAATTATCCATGACATTTATAATTGCACCACTTAAAATAGTCACACATCTTGAGGAATCACCCCGTATTCGTCCTCTGTATTAGCCAGATTATTTATTTTACAAATAAAGGCGCACACATTATATATATATATTATACACACCGAACACAAACACACGCACATACACATATACATATTTTTTCTTTTATTCTTTTATTTGTTACAGTCATTTGACTGCGGCCCAGCTGGAGCACCGCATATAGTCGAACAATTCTTATTTTTTTGTAAGCCTAGTACTTATTCTAACGGTCTCTTTTTCGGAACAGCTAGGTTACGGGGACTTAAACATACCAACGTCACTAGTGAAGCGATGGTGGAGTGACAAACTCAGACGCAAACATATACACACACACACACACACACACACAAACACACTCACACACACACACACACACACAACAAATATATATATATATATATATATTATATATATATATATATATATATATTATATATATACGATAGGCTTCTTTCAGTTTCCGTTTACCAAATCCACTTTCAAGGCTTTGGCCGTCCTGAGACTACAGTAGAAGACACTTGTCGAAGGTACCACGCAGGGGAACTGAACCGGAACCATGTGGTTGGTAAGAAAGCTGCTTAACACACAGCCACTACTGCGCCTACCCTCCCCCATATTATATATATCGATATATATATATATATATATATATAATATATATATATATATAATATATATATATAATACTCGTGTATAACCAGCCGAATTTGCAATGATAATCTGCAACTCGACTGAGGGTAGAAAACTCCGAATGATCCGTCCTTATTTTCGTTGTATCGTCTGTCTGGATATTTTGTTGTCTCTTTTTTTTTGTTGTTGTTTCACCTAACTGTCTGGATGTTTTGCGTTCTTGTCCCATTTTTGTATTATACACACACACACACACACACACACATATATATATATATATGTATGTGTGTGTGAGTGTGTGTGTGTGTTTGTGTGCGTATATATATATATATATATATACGTGCGTGTGTGTAATATTATTAAGTAGAATATATAAGGAATATGAATTTTAATATTCATCCATATTCATATATTCTTACACATACACACTAAGGAAATCACAGACACACACACACACACACACACACACAGAAAACATATAATTACAAACTTATACGCATGCGTCTATACTCTACCTACTGACGTCCATCCATCCATCCATACATAAATACATCCATATAAATGTACATTCTTATATATATATATATTATATATATATATATATCCTTGAATGCAATCACAGAAGTATCAGTGCTTGTTTTTCATAAGCTGATTTCTTTCAAAGCTGCACTTAATGACCGCTTTAAGTGTAAATATTTTTGGCCTAAAAACTAATTTCATTGTATAATAGACATGTACTTTTACTTCAATAATATTTATAATAGTTATGATATTTTATATCATTTTTTTGTTGTTGTTGCAACTATTGATGAATTTAAAGAGTAATTTTATTGTTTCTTCTTGTCATTCTTTTCCTCGTGATTCTTTTTTGTTCTTAATGTAATTTGTAATGGAGATATTGCTTTTTTTATGGTTTTAATGATTATATTAGTTTTTTTATTGTGTGTAGTCTTTCGGTACTGTAAATCATTTAGCTGATTAATTTTGTTATTCTTATAATAATCATCATTATTAGTATTATTATTAGTAGTATTGTTATTATTAACGCAGTTGTCGCTGTTAAGGCGGCGAGCTTGCAGAAGTGTTAGCATGGCGCGCAGAATGCTTAGCAGCGTTTTGTCCGTCTTTCTACGTTCAAATTCCTCCAAGGCCGATTTCGTCTTTCATCGTCTCCGGTTCGATATAATAGGGACCAGTTTAGCACTGTAGTCGTTGTATTCGACTTAACCCGCCCTGAAAATTGCTGGCCTTGTGCCAATATCTGAAACCATAATTAATATTGTGATTGTTATTGTTGTCAGTGTCGTCGTCCTCATTATCATTATTATTATCATCATCACTACCATCATCGTCATCATCATCATCATCATCATCATCATCATCATCATCATCATCATCATCATCATCATCTTCATCATAATCATCATCATCTTTACGATCTTCATATATGTTGTGTAATTTGCTGAAGCGCGTTATATTTAGTTCCATCACTTGGGTTTCTAAAGTCCAATGATACCTCGACCTAGTCTAGTCTTCATCCTCTGGCATCACCGTGAAAAACAGTATCACATAGGAAATGGATTCGATTTAACCGAATTTATTAAAGCAGCATATTCCTGGACTTGTTACTATATCAGAAATAAGTATATGTCTCAGTAGAATCCT
Organism: Octopus sinensis; assembly: GCF_006345805.1. Taxonomy (NCBI): domain Eukaryota; kingdom Metazoa; phylum Mollusca; class Cephalopoda; order Octopoda; family Octopodidae; genus Octopus; species Octopus sinensis. Next base: position 150,494,594 of record NC_042997.1, read on the forward strand.
TTTGGTAAACCAGCGTCCATTTTTCATGTAGATCCTTTATAGTTCTAAGTTCAAATCTTATTAAGGAGGGCTTAGCTTTTTATGTTTACTAGCGTCAATAAAATAGCAATCCATCAAGTTCTTTGGATAATTTTATCATCTTCTGCTTCTTCTTTATATTTGCTATAGCACCAGTATAAAAAATTGGTTGAGCGCTAAAACATCAAATAAAATATCGCGCTGTTTTTATTTCAAATTACATTCTGATTTTAACCCCGACATCTGATACCGTGTTTCACAATCGGTAAATTTAGTGTCTGTGAAATGCTGGTTTTAAATTATTCGATTGTCAGCATTTTTTTAAATAATTGAAGCCTTATGGGTGTTTCGGATAATTGTGAGCATCAAAATCATACTGTAGGCACTTGTGCAATGTCGAGCAGCTGTTTTCTCTCATAGAACTGATTCGGTTCTCGCCGAATCACCGATGACAACACTGAGCAAAAACAAAAAAAGTAAATAAATAAATTAATTAAATTATTATCTGCTACCCAGACAAATGTTGCTGTATTAAACTAAATCGAGTTAGCTAATTCCGAATCTGAACTCAGAATTGCTTTAGCAAATTAGGATTTTGTGTTATGCGCATAATAATATATTTATACTATATTAGTATCAGGTATAGCTACGTTCAAGGTAACTAATTATCATTATAGTATATCTATGTTCAAGGCAAATAGTGTTATAATGTAATGGTACATAGTATATTTATGTTAAAGGAATATTCACTTTGTTTTTTATATGCTCATCTCAGAAATATTTGCCACTTACCCTTGCGCTTATACGTCGTGCTAGCCTCCCCTTGTAGGAACGAGCAGTAGTCAACCATCATGTGTGGATTGAACCGGCCTTGATACCTCGTTTCAATCTCAGATATGTTCTGATGGAACCTCTCACCTTGCTCATCACTAACAGCACAAAGATTCGTTGGAAGAAATGGAGATGAATATGCAAGAAGTGTATTTTAAGGAACATACAGCATCCGATTCTTTGATACGCTGTTCGCATGTTGTTTATTAGATCAGCATAGTTGTCAGCTCTATGATTTCCAAGAAACTTCTGTACAACTAACACGATCCAACCCCATGCCATCAGCACAACTGGATTCAGTTTCTCTCTGAATGTGCTATCAGACATCAATTCTCTCATCTCGGGTCAAATGAAAATGCCTGCTTTCAGTTCTGCGTCACATTTCTCGGCACCATTTTTTTCTTTTAGAAACTGGAAGCTATAATCTTCGTGTTGCTGTTATGAAGCTTTCCCTGGTGCCGTGTTTGATGTGAAGGAGTAGAGGGAAGATCTTTTGCAATGGCATATACAGCACGTTGTACCGACCAATTATACACTCATCTCTTATAGGCCAGTCTTTTACAGTGTAAATATTTCTGTCGTTATAGCTAATCAAAATACATGAGAAGCTGCAGTTCTAGAAGGAAGGAAATCACATTTAAATAACCGCAAATATTCCACTAATGAACTTTCAGAATAAGTTCCATCGATTTATAAGTTGCTTCCATACCGACAACATGACACACAGAAATGGAAGATATTTCATTACCATTATATAACAACAGTTTTGAGGCTAACCTTACTCGACTCTATACACAAACTCCAATCGTTAGACACATGCACGTGTCCTAATTTTTGCATGGACGCATTAACGTGAGTACAGAATCAAGCCTTATTTTATTTCTTGGTAAAGACGCATATGTTTCATGGCGAGAACAGAAATGGAAATTTTCGTACCATGCTGTAGGAGATTCCGTTGCTGTAGTCTGGATCTCCAAACTTCTGCCTTCTCCTTTGACAACACTAGGTCTATTACTAAATCGTTCAAATCCTTTTCATTAAACAAGCATTGCTCATTTTTCTTAGAATCAACTACGTACTCTTCGTCGATAGGAGAATCAGCGAGTTCATCATGCTACATGTCAAGGTCTTCAAGTAAATCATGTGAGAGGGAAAATAGGACAGTTTCTCGAAGTCATGTGCGTGAGACCGTTTTAGAGCCGACTTACACAAATTTTAGTTTGGTTTTCTTTGAGACACCACTAATATTAGTCATGCAAAGGTAATAAACAGAAACATGTTATGGATTGGCTCACGCCATGACATTGTTACAGCAAAAAGCATTACGTTCCGTTTTCCATTCAGCCACTGTGTAAGCTCTGAGTAACACACGGTGCAGCATATATGAGGTGCACACCTGTTGTCTTGGTCCACAACTTTACACACGAAGTAATATTTACAGGCAGTTTGTAATTTGGTGGCAATGCTTTTCTGCTGGTCACGCTGAGCAAATTCTCCACAGGCATAACAAAAGTTTTGGGTGATTTACACAGCATCTCCTATTCATGATCTAACACACTGAACACAGTTAAAACGGTAATCACGCAGAGCGAGTGATATACACACCACACGTGACAGTAGAGCAGACATTGAGAGTTACCAAACACAACTGACGTATTTGGTGTTTCCACACAATATGTCAGCGCCATTTATATAATGAACTTTCTCATCGTTTGTTTTATTGCTGTTATTTCTTAAATCTTGAATTAAGATTGCTTTCACTTTAGCAAATTTCATAATACTGCCTATATCTAGCCGAAAGTATAGTTATAATCTTGCGCATGCGCATATCTCAAGATCCGCGCCGCTAGAACAATTCTGAGTGAAGATACAGAAACAGCATCCTCGATTTAGTCTAAAACACAACCTTTTACCCCAGTAGCAAAACCTTTGTTTTCCAGTGCAGCTGATGGTTAGATAGGCAGATTTCCTATTAGTTGTTGCTATCGTAGAACAACGTGCATGCCAGATGAGGCTGATGATACGAAGGACTGATAACTTCTTGTTTGATGAAATTTGCATAGTTTTTATTTTTGTGAGATTTGGAAAAGTGAAAATGGCTTGAGAGGAGCTATTCTCCGGTAATTTTACATTGCATAAGAGAAACTAGGTTACAGTTTGTGTCCTTGGTGATCAGGGATAACCACTATTTGTGCATTTGATAAGTCATAGTCAGGGGCTCTCTGTAATCTGGTGTTGTGCTTTATTCATATATTAACATATTTTTATACTGTTCATTCCGCATATCGTTCTTTTTTAAAACCTGAGCAATCTTACATAAAACCACCATAAATTGTAATTTGCCATTCTTGTAACATCCGGCTTATCTGAACTCCGTATTATAAAAAAATCTTCATCGTCATCATCATAATTATTATTATTGTCATTATTATCAATTTTATCGAATTATCTACTTCTGTTGGAAAATTTCTTTCCCATTTAATTTCAAATCTTTACATTCTGGTTTCCAATCTTGACGAGATCAACCGTGTCTTTTATTTTGTCAAGATCGATTCGATATTCTTAATCGAGTTCTTCGGTTGATGTAATGGACTCACAATATCCCTACGAAATCATTGGCTTTCTGCGTAAATTAGAAATTCTTATTGTGGATTATGGTTTCCCAAAATATTTAGAAAGCCTGAAAAATGGTTTGCTGGGCTGGATATATTCCGGTTCTTATATTAGAATCTCGGTGAGATCCGCGTTACATTTTTTCTTCTCCAAAGTCGATTGAGTAGAGAAACATTCGAGTTCTACAATCGGTGCAATCGACTAACGACTGACCCAACGCCTTCAAAGTACTGGCTTTTGATTAAATTAGAAATCAAAGAGATGATCTGGCAAGTTTGTAAGCAAGCCGGGAAAAATGCTTAGCAGCATTTTGTCCGTAATTACGTTCTGATTACAAATTCCGCTGTGCTCCACTTTGTCTTTCATCATTCCGGGGTCGATAAAATAGGTACTAGTTGATTTATGCAATGCACTTAATTCCCTCTAAAACTGTTGGGTATGTGATTAAATTGGAAACCAAAATTATATATGTATATATGCGTATATATATATATATATATATATATATATATACATACATACATACATACA
>NC_042997.1:150503586-150506086 GCF_006345805.1 Octopus sinensis
AATTAATGAAACTGATGCTTACTCGAGATAATTACAAGTATAATTTAGAAGAATAATTCAGTGGCTGTGTGTGACATAGAATAATGATTCAGATTATTTTTCTATCCGATATAGTAATCTATTACTGATAATTCCGATTTCTAGTGTTATGGATATAACAGAAAAAGCTTACGCATATATCCATGAATTAATAATGGACTTGTAAGAAGACTATGATGGAAATACGACACGATAATCAGAAATTAGACGAGTTATATCAATATAAAATACTTTATGTATCTCCTTAGTGATTAGTATTGAATTGAATCTGTAGAACGTTTGCATTTGCAAAATATCGATTATTAAGACGGGAGGTTAATATCATCAAGATTAGAGGTTAATATTGATTTCTCAGATTGCCACAAGACAACGAATTTTTAGGAGGAGAATAATAGTCGGATCAACCGCAATATATAGGTGGTACTTATTGATTCCACTCGAAAAGGATCAAAAGAAAATCGCCCCAATGGCATGTATGGGATTTGGAATGCTAAGATAAAATACGAGTAACACTAAGAAATTTAACCCGGCTTTACCTTTTAATTATCTTTTTGTAGGTACAATGTTTTGATTATTACCACTATGAAAAGAAGTAGAAGTTTCATACAGGAAGAGTAAAATGCATTTTCATCTTCACATTTCCACGAAGTTGCGATCACGTTCCACATCCGCCGTTTTTAAGCTATTTTCGCACACTTAACATAGGGAAAATTAGAGATTTCAGAATGTTTACTTCTACTATTTTAAAAATATGTTTTGAATATTAATCTATGAAATGTATAATGTTGTTTGAGAACATGTTCCTTTTTGAAAGAGTCGAAAGTAAATCGTTGGGCTATTCAAATATTCAATTATTTAACAGGAATTCACAAAGGGAAACTAGTCTAAAATACATACATACATATATACATACATACATATATATATATGTGGTATATGTATATATATATATATATATATATACATTTATAAAAAAAAACGAAACGTCATTAGAATTATATTTCACGGTTATATATTTATCTAATCTTGTACATTGTGTCCATAGCAGTCAGCAGAGATACAAGATATATGAAAAGAATCTTTAACGATAAAATATTACATTACCCATTTTCCATTACCGTAAAATATTGTTCTGAGTAAACAAACCAAAATAATGCAATTTTCCAGTTAGAATTTTTCTCATTATTTTTACTGTAAACATTTCGAAAAAGGAGAAAGTTATCATATTGCGATTGTAATCAAGGCTGCCGTATTTACTTGTCAAACTGGCATTTGGTGTCGTAAGGTACTTCCATAGTAGTAAACTTTCAACATTAAAGAGCTTAATATTTTATGAGCAAAGCAGAAGAGAGGCAGAGTAAAAACGTCTTTCCAGATCTCCTTAGATGGGTAGAAGTGGTGCGATGTATGCATAATGTGAACGACTATGACAGAGCTTAAAGGAGGTTTGTTGCAAAGTATTTACTAGTACTTATCTAGTTGATTCAGGATAGCTTATTTCGTTGTACTAGCGACACAGGTCATACATAACAGAATGCAAGTAAAGGTCGCCTTTTGATGCGTGTATCTCAGTTAATCAGACTTTTGACCTGTTTTTCCTGTGTAAGAGTCATACCAGCATGTGAGTAGTGCTTCAATGTTAAAAAATATGCTTGAAATTTTAAATACCTGGAAACTCGTTTTCTGAATTCTATAGGGTACGTTAACTTTTGATTTCTATGGCGGAAATGATAAATATGAAAGGTTACTATGACTCTCTCTTTACTCTCTTTTACTTGTTTCAGTCATTTGACTGCGGCCATGCTGGAGCACCACCTTTAGTCGAGCAAATCGACCTCAGGACTTATTCTTTGTAAGCCTAGTACTTATTCTATCGGTCTCTTTTGCCGAACCGCTAAGTTACGAGGACGTAAACACACCACCATCGGTTGTCAAGCGATGTTGGAGGGACAAACACAGACACACAAACTCACACACAAACATATATATATACATATATACGACGGGCTTCTTTCAGTTTCTGTCTACCAAACCACTCACAAAGCTTTGCTCGGCCCGGGGCTATAGTAGAAACACTTGCCCAAGGTGCCACGCTGTGGGACTGAACCCGGAACCATGTGGTTGGTTAGCAAGCTACTTACCACACAGCCACTCCTGATCATTATAAATTGACATCGAACTCTACTGTGGTGCTGGGCTTTATTAGTGTGCTATCAATGAGCGGGTAATATTTACTTAATGATTTTTAAATCTATTGAAAGATTAAATTTTCACTCGTTTCCCTTTTAATTTTATTTTCTATCCAGCGTCAGGACAGTACGGATTTCATCTAATACGCTTATGTTGCTTATAAAACACACGCGTGTAAGGGGTGTTAACAAGCAGTGAAGAGTAGTTTAATCTACATGTGTTTGGGTAATAAGCAACGCCAAATATATGGTAAATACGGAAATAGAAGACT
>NC_042997.1:150511086-150516086 GCF_006345805.1 Octopus sinensis
GTGTGCTTATATTGTAAAGCAAGGAAGTGACCTGGGGAAACACCTGCACTATGCTTCAGTAGAGGAAAGATTAAACTCCTGCAATACTCCAACCTTGAAGAAACTGATGTCAACAACTGCCCAAGGTTCCAAGCACTTCCAAAACAAAATGACACAGTAAAATGCGACACAACAGATCATATTATTTGGAGCCATAAGAGATATAACTGAGACAGGATTCATGCTAATTTTGAAGGTCTGAAGGTCAGATTTATCATCGGATTGTCTCTACTACCTCTGTCAAATGAATCACTAAAATTCCATCAAATATATTTTATGGATGATTCCGGCATCAGGATGAACAATGTAGTGTCTCTGCAAAAGATGCTGCATAACAGCAACTACCTGATCAGAAGCTTCAAGACTGCGCTTGAAACAATACCACCACACTCCAGGGATTAGAAGGTAGTAATCAGATCAGGCAAGAAATCATATGTTCAACATGGAGCAATGTTTAAAGCGCATACTGCAAAGGAAATAGCTGTGCTTCTGGTTGGGCAAGAACATGATAAGTGTGATATTGTCCTCCATCTCAGAGACAGCACACTGATGAGGATTTCCAAAACACACAGATCCAATGATGCACTAGAATATCCATTGCTGTTCTCTTATAGACAAGATACTTAACACATTGATATTAGATGGACTAGCTCCTCAAAGCGAGTTTCATCCAATGATTTCTATGCATTCCACATCATGGTCAGGAATCAAGATTCAAACCACATCCTACATTGTAAAGATTTGTCCAGTCAGTTCATTGTTGACATTTATATACAAATTGAAAGTGAACGATTACTCTACTTGAGACTGAACCAGAAGAAATTGAGAGAGGAATCATATACACAACTTCAAGATGCAATCCTGAATGATCATGATGTCTCCAATTCATCACCTTTCGTTTTACCGTCTGTTGCGTCAGTATCAATATAATATTCAATAAATGGGTCTCAGTCATATAATGGGTTCTATGCAATTAATTTTTGCCCAAGCAAGAAGGACAGCGGCAGAGACGAATTGCGAGGAACGGATGTTGTCTTAAATATGTGAACCTGTCCCGAATGTTTGCACCAAAATTAAATCTGCTAAATACAACCAAATATCAAGTGGTGGTGTGAAAAAGATAAGCTTAGTCTATCACTCAAAAGAAAAGAATACAAGGAATCTGAGCTTATCTCACGCTAATCAACCAGCAAGGAACGGTGCTTTATAGATCTATCACAAACGTGCGAAAAATTTTACCATGACTGTGAAACCAGAGCTCAGAGAGCTGGAATAAAATATCGCAAGACAACTCTGCTGGCGTTCTAGAAACCAATCTACAATCTTAGATTGTTACTAAAATTTATGGAAATTCCAAGGATAGATATTCAAAGGAAGGCAAAATTTTGCTGGGTGGGATTTGAATTCAAGTCCTACAGAACTAGAACTAATAATGCAAGCCATTATTTATTAGATGCTTCGCCTTGGTTCTATTAATCACATATTTTAGCGTCCGTAAGACGAACTGGAAAACGACCGAAAAGACATTCAAGCAGGGGAATTAGTCCGAAAATACTTAACAATGAGTGGACACAGTTAAAGGGTCTTAGAAACCTGATGCCAGCGGTACAATTATTTGGCGTCGTATTGATGTAAGAAACCAATAACAATACAATAAAGGCAAAGGTCATAAAGACACAGAAACTGAAGAACGCAAGAATCAGTCAAGTAAATATTATAAATATAAAAGGAAAATAAAAGAATCAGAACATAATCGTAGGATTTAGTATGCAGAATGAAACAATTAAATTAGAGATTATTGTGATATATATTAGTAAAACTCACAGACAATTATTTTAATTGGTTGATAGAAAAAAGAAGAATCAACAATAAACAGAAAAACAATGGATATAAATTGTTTACGTAAGCCGCTGGGATTTTAGAAATAATGTCAGAAAAGTCAATAAATCAATCATACATAGATACATACATGCGTACACACATTGACTTACAAAAGAGTATGTACACACACGCACACACACGCATACACACATATACACACACACTGGCATATCGATATATAGATAAATAGATAGACAGATACATACATACAGCGATTGATAGATACATATGTGTTCGTTTATAGATTATTGGTCCCATATACACATATATATGCATATATCTTTATGAACGTATATACGCATGCACATACAGACAAACATATATACACGCATACATATTATATATAAATGCACATATATATATGCACATAAACATACATACATATGGATACATATACATATTTGTATGCATATGTATATAATGTATATATATATATATATATATATATATATATTATATATATATATATATACTATATACTTACCTACATACATATATATGTATGTATGTGTCTGTGCATATATGTATGCGTGTGTGTGTTTGTTTTTGTCTGTGTGTGTCTGTGTATAAATACTCGTACATAGACTCACAATACATTGAGAAGAACATACATATACACACTCATAAAAATACACGTAAACATACATAAATTATTCTTACAAGCAAAAAACAAACTAAGAAAGAAAAATTATTTTTATAGTGTACGCAGTCAGTCAATTTTCAGTTATTGTTTGAATGATTTTATGGGTAATTATATATAAAACGTATTCGATAATACATATACTCACATACAAATTTCATTGCCTATATATATATATATATATATATATATATATATAATATATATATATATATTTGGAGTGTGTTTGATTTACACTCAGTAGATCGATTTGTAGTTGATATTTAGTTACATCAGTCTGTTTTCAGTTCAAATTCCACTGAAGAATATTCGGGAGATTTGCATTTTTACATCCTGTCGTCTATAATTTCAATATCTCTCGATGTAATCGAAACCCGTGTACTACTAATGCCACAATTCAATGACTGCGACACGAAATATAAAATGATGCACAATAAGTATGCTTATGTATTAATGTTTATATACATATATATTTCGTAACCATGTACATATTCACACCGATTTATATATATATATATATATAAAACTAATGCGTGTCAATTGTAAATGCATGTATATATTTTATTCATACATGTACATGTATGTAAGGATCTTTGTATATAGGATCAGAAATGAATGCTTATGGCGATAAGTAATCACTTCCATCCTGTATCGTCGTAAGATCATGGGCAACCTCACCGGTTTAATCACTAGAATAGCATTTTATGGAAAAAGAAACCCTCCTAGAGAAGGCGAATAACACAATATACGTTGAAATGCCGTCTACGAAATGCTGCACTGGCTTATACAGATTCAAGACAGTGAATGCGTAATCTAGTAATCCATTCAGTTGATGGAAGACTACAAATTTTAAATACTTTCGTATTATTGGGTTAATTTCGTTGTCAATATATAGAAAGGGACTAGTCGTCGAGTTGGACGTGTTTGCCTATATTAAGATAATGGCGTTCCTGCTGTGCAAGTGTCAGTCACTGTAATCTCTGCAATGTATGGTACAGTTTAGCTACCGGAGTGAACCGTGCCTCTCGTTGGTAGTACGGTTCATCAGCGAATATTTTATAAAGAAAACAACATATTAAACGGTTTTATCCATATTAGGCTTTTAAAATCCTTTGGCGATATGTGCCTAGAGAAATATACTGATGTGACGATTGGATGCATGCTCTCTCAAAATTGCACATTGGGCATAAGAGATGTATGTATGTACGTAGTATTATATATGTATATATGTATACATGTATGTATGTATGTATGTATGTATGTATGTATGTATGTATGTATGTATGTATGCATGCATGTTTGTATATATGCATGCGCATGTATATGTTTGTTAATTAGAGTTTAATTTTTCGTTCTATTTTCAGTGTCTTTGTGTATTCGTTTAGGAAATAATGAAGAGTGGGAAATATTTGGGATTCGGGTTACTACGTCTGTCTTTACTATTTGCAAAATACTATCTTTGATCAGATATTTCTAATATGATGCTGTTATGGTGGATTTAGCATTGTGGAATGTTGGCTTCATTATGTAGTTTGGTTTCCTCAATGATATTATGACGTTTCTTTTGTTTTTAATAAATGCTGCTGTAAGTCTGTGTTGCATGTAAAATCGTGAACGTTATCGAAATAGGAAGAAGCAATGTTTGCATGGGCTGCAGTGATTTACTCCAGCAGAATTCTGAAATAAAATGAATGCAAGAAAAAAATTAATAATTAATAATAATTTTGCAAATTTATGTATTGAATATAACAACAATCTAAAAGTGGAAATAGATTAATAATTATAATAATTACATAACAGGCGAACTATTTACCGAGTGATCAGCGAAAGAAGTCTCCGAATGTAAAACTGCTGCTAAACTTTTAGCTGCTATAAAGAAAATACGAGATATTAACCACTATGGACTTAATGAAAATAGATGCACACATCAGTGTCAGCTGAATGAATCAAGTTATTTACGTTGCTTCCAAAGCAGTCAGATGACAATGCAGTCTCTTCAGTAAAACCACACATAATAGTACGAAATCTAACGAAAAATGTTGTAAGCAAACATACAGAGAACGATAAACAAATAAAACCAAAATTTTTCAATCCTCAGTGACATCAACAAAGAAGAGAAAAAAATGAATAAAATACGAATACTACGGAAACAGAAGATAACACAAATGAAGATATCAAAATCAAAGAACAGCGAAAACAACAGATCTATGCTAAATCGCTACCTTTCCACCGTTATAAAATTTGTCAACGATTCTTTGGAGAAAACAAATTGTGTTGAATCCAAATTAGTTACAACAGCTAAGTAAAATCAAAAATAGGAAAATAACAATAAGTGAAGTAGAATTTTTCGTGAGGAAGAGAAGGAAATACTGGTGGAAAATCGAATGGGAAATATTTTTCAAAAACGACAGGAGCAAAAAGCGAATAATCACGGCAAGAA
>NC_042997.1:150521086-150528586 GCF_006345805.1 Octopus sinensis
AAAATAAATGACTGACTTATAGTTTCTTTTTTAAAACAATGGGGAAAAAAGAACCTTGATATCTTTTTGATTTACAGTAGCCATAGCAACTGGTGCTACTTGGTAAAAGGATAAGAATAGAATAATAAATTAACTCGGAAAGACACATTAAAATATATCCAATCTACCATTGTTATAACAAATCACAGCTGCCTGAAGTAATATACAGCGGCGGACAAGTTTAAGAGATAATTATTGATTTCTACTTTTGGCGGAAAGCCAGAAATTTTGGAAGAGATGGGCGTACTCTATTTCAGTGTTCGCATTCTCAGCATACAACTGACACTTATGGAATCCGGAAGGAAGAAAGGGAAAGCATTCGAACAGGGTGAGATATAAACTTAGAACGGAAACGGACGTAACTAAATACTGTATTGTTTGTATCACTTCACTGCCCCGATGTTTCAGATATAATTATTTACTTGCAGCTTTGATATTTGGCCAAAGATTTGAAAGGAGCTATGCATTTATTGTTATTATTTAGCCCCAGGTAAATCCAGACTGAAAACATATGATTGAATACTTTTCAAAGTTGACCACACCCTTTCTTCATTCTGTCGCATCATATTTGCGTCTACATAAAGCAATGAATCAGTTTTCAAAATTTTAGAGAACATTTGGAGGGAGAATTGTCTACTATTTCCTTCAAGTGAAGCGACCACATAAACCTTTCCTTGTTTGCAAAATGAATAGCGTAGTTAATGAATATTGTAATTCATACAGTTGAAGATATAGCAGGATTGGATCTATTTTGTGGATATCGAGGACAAACCTGATATAAGTGGGATATGGAACTGGAAATGAAAGGTGAGTACTTCTTAAACACCGCAAGTCCCTAAATCGCTGTGAATGCTGTTGCTTCTGCTATAACGTCGGCCGTATGTTTGGGGGTTATTCATTTACTATGCATATAATAAAGACTATGATTGTACACAAGTAGTAGTAGTAGTAGTAGTAGAGTAGTAGTAGTAGTAGTAGTAGTAGTAGTAGTAGTAGTAGTAGTAGTAGTAGTAGCAACAGTAGCAGTAGTCTAGATTGATGAGATACACTGATTTAGACATAGCCACCTTGTTTATCAGCATTTATCAATCGATTTAACAAAGACATGTTATCAAAGTGTGTCTCTTAAAACTTCTTTCTGTTGTAAGCATTCTGCCCAACCCTCAATTCTGATCAAATCTTCTTTCATCTTACTAGTCATGGATGCATTAAAATGCACAGTGAGCTCTAATTTTCATTCTCTAAATCAGTTAAACTAACCTACATTGTGCGCTATGCAAGAGAGCGCTTTTGATGTAAGTCACATGAAGTAATGTCTAAAACCAGTAATATTGTGTAAATTCTCACTTCAAGGTTTGGGATTAACTGGCGTTGAAAGCAGGGTTGGTGAGAAACAATTGTAACTGAACGTTTAAGATGTGTTTCTTTATCTTATTATTGGATTATACTTTTCTATTCTCTAACAAACACAACAGATTTACTGTCGTGAAGCGTTGGTTTTCTACATCTGATTAATTACGGTATTAGTCTCGAATCCGACAATGTTGATATTCCAGAACATGGGTTGAGTGCTGCTCTCCTATTGTTATACCGCACCAGGATCTATCTGTCTATCTATCTATCTATCTATCTATCTATCTACCTATCTATCTATCTATCTATCTATCTATCTATCTATCTATCTATCTATCTCTATATCTATATCTATCTATATATATAATATATATATATATATATATATATATATATATATATATATTATATATATTTATCTATCTATCTATCTATTATATATATTATATATTATATATACATATATATACATAAATATATCTATATATATATATATATATAATATATATACATACATGCATGCATACATACAGTCGCCATGATTGATCGGTAAATCCAGACGTTTTTTATATTCTCTCCCTGTTTATTTCCTCATATTCTTTCTGTTGAACAGCGTAGGCTCGAAACGTAAAAGGCGTTCTCCTTTTCTCGAGCATCAAACCAATACACCTTGTTCATAAACCTCTCTTCGTCTTATATTTTTCTGTAAATTTCAACTACTATATATATATGCATACATATATACATGCGTATATATATATATATATATGTATGTATATATGTATATATATGTATATATATATAAATATATATGTGTGTGTATGTGTCTGTATATATGTATCTATATATATATGTTAGTCTATATATTTGTCTGACAACCGTTGTCGATTTTGTATGTCCCCGTATCCGAGCGATTCGGCAAAACAACGAAAGGAAGTAAGTATCACACTGAAAAATACGTTCTGAGATAGATTTCTTCAACGAAGCCCTTCAAGGCTACGCCACAGCATGGCTGTAATCCGGTGACTGAAACATGTAAAAAAGGGAGAAAGAAAAGAAAGTGAAGATATTTAACTCAAGTAACGAGAAATAGAAATTTATCAACTGTAATATTATCAACGCAAGAATGAGGGAAAAAAGAGGAGGAGGATGTTCATGTTTATTAGTGTATGAGAATTAAGGACAGAAGAAGGGTGGGACATACGACGTTGTAATGAAATATAAACCTGGTTAATAAAAGTGAATGGCAAGGAAAAAGCCTGGTTGTAATTATGGTAATAAAGCGTTCAGTTTCTGAAATTTCATAACTTACAAGCATTACGTTTCCTTAATTAATAATCTGCTTATTAAAACAGATATGTGAAATATGATAAACAATTTAGTTACTTCTGAAAGTAAACTTGAATTAGCTAAATCCTTATTTACGACTATAATTTAATTTAAATTGGCGCAAGCATCGGTGCTTGAAAATTAACTCGAAGTATATACCAAGTAGCTTTTGATAATAAGGATTAAGTCTCCTTTGCCATTGATAAATTATACTGAAACTTAAGAAAAATACATCTATCCTGCTGTGATATAAATATGCCTTAATTTTCTACAGATTCGCATCTGGTGGATATTGAAATGGCGTCTCAACTAATAATTACGTCAAATATCTACTGAGATCTTTGATAAATAGACTAATTATACATACTTCTTCAATTTTATCATTTACTTAGCATTTGGTTTTATAATTATATAACGCAGAGTAGCCATAAAAGAAACTATTTTGCCTATATGGACACCTCAATAACTTCAAGGAAATGAAGGGTGCATTTCAAGACTAAGACATACATACTGTCGTGTATGGCCACAGCAAAGATATACTTACTTAATTTCGTCTGTTCAGAGCTTATCTTTAGTTAATTCCGGGCCATACATTGTCAGTTCTATCATGTTATAATCTGAGAATATTGTAGATAATTCCCACATAGTTTGTAAAATAGAGGTTTAGAATATTTTTGTGCCTGGTTGGAGAGAGTATGATCTGCTCCATGAATAGCATTTTCGTAAGATCTAATAGAGATTCTTCTTGATTTCGCTCTCTGTGCGTCATTCATGGGGTTATATTTTCCTCAGGCCACCTGATGTTGGGCAAGTCGAAGTCGACCGTCAGGAATATAGTAATACGTTCATCCAATTGTGTTAGTACTTCCTTTATCGCATTGAGGTTTTCCTCAAATTTTCCACTATCATTTGAGGCATCAGACGGGCGATATATTGTGCATACCACTATAACAATTTGCTTCAGATGTACTATGAGTGAGTCATACGAAGGAGTTCGAGCTCGATAACAGGGTCAATTGTGTGACATCTTGGATGTACCTTACTCCACCGTGATTTCTTTTTCTTCTGTCTGTACGGATGGTAGCATATCATTGCAAGTGATGTGTATCTCCGCATCACTTATATCTGCAGATAGATGAGTTTCTGTAAGTGCAATGCATATAGTTTGAGTACACGCAGAAAGATTCTTCGAGTGATTAATTTTGCATTTGCTGTTGTTCTACAGCAGGCTTCGGTCACAATACATATATTAAGGGAATAAACTGAATTTTCCAACTCTTCAAAATATATTTATACATATACACGCAACTATTGAAAATTTCAGACCTGTAGTTCAATAGAGTGCTAGGTGTCTTAGATGTGGACAGGATCTGCGCTCTTTCATGCAAAAAAGTTTACATTTATTCTATCCATTCACATAAGGTGTGGATTTCTCAATTATTTTCCATTTAATCACATGCGGTGTTTCGTTATCTTTCAAAATCCATATGTAGCTAGCCAACTTAGTACCTTTACTTTAGTCCCTATGTCCAAAGGAGGCTATGTGATTGCCGTGTGTGTATATTTGTAAGAAAAAGGTTGTAGTGTCTAAACGACCAGTAAAACATACATTTTTCAGTTTCAAAACGGCTATTTGAAACTCATACCAGAGTCACTTCCTGTAAATCACCATGATCACCGTGACCGACCAGGCTATCAGATGTTGGTACACATCGCTGGTCACAATGCGCTTTGCATTGTTTTAACCTTCAAATGACGCCACCCGCTGGCTAAGCGAGCAGGCCAACAGAGTGGGAAAAAGTTGTGGCGAAAGAGTACGGCAGGAATCGCCACCACACCTGTCGGAGCTTCGTGGATCCTTAGGTGTTTTCGCTCAATAAACACTTACAATGCCCGGTCTGGGAATCGAAACCGCGATCCTACAACCGTGAGTCCGCTGCCCTAACCACTGGGCCATTGCGCCTCCACACTTCATGTAAATAATATTATTAAAATAAAAATTATCCAAAAAACGCTATCTCTACTAATTTTATATATACATATATATATATATATATATATATATATATATATATATATATATATATATATATATGTGTGTGTGTGTGTGTGTGTGTGTGTGTAATTTTGTGTGTGTATGTGGGTATAGTGAAGGCACGTGACTTAGTGGTGAGGGCATTCGACTCACGATCGTAAGGTCGTGAGTTCAATTCGCAGCGACGCGTTGTGTCCTTGCACGTTGCTCCACTTCACTCAGCTGACAAAAATGAGTTGTACCTGTATTTCAAAGTGCCAGCCTCGTCACACTCTTTGTCATGCTGAATCTCCTACGGAACTGCATTAAGGGTACACATGTCTGTGCAGTGCTCAACCACTTGCACGTTAATTTGACGAGAAAGCTGTTCCTTTGATTGTATCATCTGAGACTCGTCGTAACTGACAGAGTGCTCCGTCTTCATAAATATATATATATAGGTATAGATATATGTTTATATAATATCTTTCTAAGAGTTCCAAGGATTCTACTGCGATTTGTTTAACTCCAAGGGGACATCACTTCTTGCTGGTTAACGATGCACAACTACATCCGATAAAATTGCGAGCACGGGAGCGAACCCCTACTATCTCCTAGCGACGGGACCAGTAGACCTGTCCTTCTTTCGGGCTATTTCTGCGTTGTTCACTTAGATACATTTTAGAATTAGTATGTTTGCTTGTTGCAAAATCAGCGACGGTGTGTTCGCGTGAATTATATATATTGAGTGAAGAAGGGAGCTGATATCATCTCTAGCGGACGTGGTGTCCAGTACAGCGGAGTGGCAGAAGTAGCCCGAAACTCAGGACTGGTCCATTTGTCCCGTCGCATGGAGATGGTTGGGGTTCGCTCCCCTGCTCGTAACTTTATCGGATGTAACTGTGCATCGTTAACCAGCTAGAGGAGATGTCCTCTTGAGGTTAAAAATTTGCAGTAGAGTCCACTCGAACGCACAGCCATGTTAAAGTGGCTACGAATATTACTTGTCAGAGCAATTACATACAGCGTTGATCTCTTACAGATATTTTAGTATATTTACTTCTACATACATACATGTACATATGCATATATATATACATACATATATTATATATATATATATATATAATATATATATATATATATTATATATATATATATATATATATATATATATATAGGTGAGAGAGTTGGTATATGAAAGCACGTGGTTGGATATATAAAAGACAAAAAAGAATGAAAAAAAACTACAGAAGGCCTGTGTTATTTAGTTAAAGAATATATTTAAATCGTTATGTTAGAAAAATGCTATTAAATTTTACGTATAGTAACATAGATTTTGGGAGAAATAACCGGTTTTGTATTTTCTTTTCAAATTTCTCAAATTTACCTATATCGTGTCATGTCTTGGCTACGTTGTGAAATATGGAGTTCCAGGCATGGGAAGGTAATCAGGGATTTTTTCCCATTATAAGAGAGAGAATAAAAAATGTTGGGAATGATTAGGCTTGATTAATTTAAACATGATTTGGTTTAGAAGGAATAGAATGTTACAAGTGGTTAGGTTTTGCTTTAAATATTTTTCAATGTGGGGTGGTTTCCTTATTTAATCTAACTTGTGTTGGTGTCCCAATGGCACATTGATAGAATGGAAAGATTAAAAATATATATAATTATATACATTAATATATATCGATATATACACATATAATGCTGTACGATACTGAATTCAGATTTTGGCACAAGACCTGCAATTTCGGGTGAGGGCTTAAGTCAATTACGTCGATCCCATTATCTAAATGTTACATTTTATTGACCTCGGAATGATGAAAGGCAAAGATGACATTGGTAGCATTTGAAGCAAGATCCTAAAGTCGAAAGAAATGCTGTTAAACATATCAATATATGCGATTTATGGAGAATAAATGAATTGCAATAGAAAAACTGTATGAACCACGAGGCAGTGGAGGAGTTCACACAACGAAACACATATAGTCTTTTTTATCACTTTGTGGAAGAAACGTTTGTGTAATTTCAATGATAATCGACTGAAACGTTTAGGAAAACATACAGAATTATGATGAAGCAATCAGTGGAATCTCCATTTCATAGCTGATAGAGAAATACCGTTCGAATAATATACATGATATCGATAAGTACTGCACTGAAGGAAATTGTTTTTATTTAGTTAAATCCAGTGATTTCGTAGGTGGCAAATTAATTAGTAGATCGATGTATATTCCCAAACACGCGCGCGCACACACACGTGCAGAAAAACGCACACATGCACACACGCACACGTGAAATATGTAATATATATATAATATTTATTTTATATATACATATAATCACATAAATACATACATAGAAACACATCCATATATCTATAGATAGATAGAAATTTCCCGCACACACACACTTATCTAACAATAATAATAATAATAATAATAATCATAATGATAGTAATAATAAAACGTGTGCGACCGTGCATGCATGTGTGTATGTATGTATGTATGTGTGCGTGTGTGTGTGCATGAGTGTGTAAGTAATTACATTAAAACGATTGCTAAAATTGACTACTATTCCGATGCTTTAACTTTTCTACCGAGAAACGTAATCCTTTTAAACAGACATGGAAATGCTTGCGCACGTGCACATACTAACAAAAATGTAAACACAAACACTCTTTCTAACACATACACACTAAACATATATTCACACTGTCACACACACATATACACACGTACAAACACACATACCCCCAA
>NC_042997.1:150533586-150586086 GCF_006345805.1 Octopus sinensis
TGGACGGCATACCTTATACTACAATACCCCCGATACTTCGCACAACTCTTCTACTGTTTGAGAATCTCTTTTGCTATGATCTGAAAACTGAGCTAGGCAATGCTCTGTTTCACGCCATGTTTTGTCGGTGCAGTTCTGTATTTCCATAATCTAACCACACTTTCAGGATTGTCAATAAGTCTACTTTTCTACCTAATTCCCTCTACATTGTTGATATCCGGGTATTCGTGAGCATTCACTGCCGAAACTGAAAGATCATTAATGACTCGGCCATTTAATTTAATGTACAAATCTGTATCGCTTTCCTGTGTTGCATTGAGATATCCAGATCCGTATCAGCTCTAGTATTAGACGCTGTTTTCTCACTCGGGAAAGAGTGAGAGTCTCCAGTGGAGAAAGACATTCAAGTTTCTCTAACATGTCTCGTATAATACTGTAGCTGACGCTCCTCGTATAGAGGCAAGCTGTGTTAACGAATTTGACAATGTATGTGTAAAAGTAATTATCGGTGACGATTTTCGATCTAATATTAGTTAAATCCACATAGGTTGTAGTAATTTCAATTGATTAATATTTCTAGTAAGACCATAAAGATAACACGTTTATTTCTTACATCCCTCAGAATTTTGAGAATCACTTATACACAATCAATAATAAATGAGCAGCAGCGGATAATATTGTGTGGTGCATTTCGTTTTCATATTGTTTGTATTTCAATTACCTTACTTCACTAAGTTCATTGTAACAGATGTGAACGTTTCAAAACCTTCTTTACTCTATTTGCAATGCAAATGTATTGTGCTTATGCAAGATACCACTAATTGATCAAAGCTTTTGTCGCTTACATCACTCACTATGTATCCAGCTAAGTTTACTTTAGCATTTAACAGATCAAATGAACAGAGAATTATCAGCAACTGAACAAATATTATAGCATGAATAATGATGCACCAACACCCAGATATATACACATACGCTCACATTCACAATAAACACACGCATGTGTCTATGAATATACGCGCATACGTATAATAGTGTAACCTTTATAACATGTGCTATCAAATTCATTACAATGTATGACATCATATATATTACAATATCAAAGCGAGGTCGTAAAGTGTTTAACCGCTTTCCATCATGGTATACAGGCAGTTTTGGCGTGTAACGACATATCCAGCAACACATAAAATCATTTTTCTTTATTTATAAATAAGCTATTATCTTACAAAAAATATATTTAATGAATAAACTATTCCTTACCCGTTATTGTTTAATATCATACACCATAATTTCATTCAACAGATATATAATATATATATATATATTATATATATATATATATATTATATATATATATATATATATAATATATATATATATATAGATAGATAGATAGATAGATATAAATATAGATAGATACAATAATAGATAGATAGATAGATAGATAGATAGATAGATAGATAGATAGAGATAGATAGATAGATAGATAGATGTATATGTATATGAAACATATTAAATCTATTGTTGGCTTTCATGTTTCACTTTTATTTTCACGTATGTGCAATAAACAAAGACATTTTTGTATTTCTGTTTTTTGGATAAATTTTTCCGATGCCGGCCAAAGAAAAAACTGTATCTGCATTTCAAAACTGTCTGTGAACCAAACTCATGGAAATATAATTAAGCGTTAATTTATATTCCATCCGGAAATACATCCTTTATTTAATGTGATATAATACGCGTTTCGCTTGACAGCCTTTCCATAGATTATGTCTTATCTTTGAGCGTGTGGAAAGGTATATTGTGTGCTTAGTGTTAAAAGACCTTAGAAATTGAACTATGCTTGATGAGCGTAACTATCATGTTTAAGATAACTATCAACCCCTGTTGGGTTTACATACAATGCTCATTTGTTTTATTCCTAATACTTGTAAAGAGTCGATTTATACATGAAGCTTACTGTTGCAATAAATAACGAATTCGGAAACCATTTCCAGCTAATAAATGATTACATACACATACAGTCACACGTATGAACACACGCGCAAACACTAACCTACGTATATGCCTAAATATATATATATATAATATATATATTATATAATATATATATATATATATATATATATATGCATTATTTTATTATTTTGTGTATGTCAGTCATTTTGACTGTGGCTATAGTGATCACCACCACACACACGCATGCACATACTCACACATATTTTACTTGTTACAGTCACATTTTGTTCTCTCTTCTATTTTCCCCTCATTCCTTTCTGTCAAAGAGCGTAGACTCGAAACGTAAAAGACTCCAATTTTTCCCGAGCGTTGAACTAATACACCTGGTTGTTCTCCCTACACTTGTCATCGTCTTTTGTTTCTTGTAAATTTGAAATATATATACACATTTATGTGCGTGTGTGTGTGTGTGTCTTTCTCCCTCTCTCTCTCTCTCTGTCTATTTATTTATATATATATATATATATATATATATAAAGTATTTATATCGTATTTTATTTTCTTTTACTTATTTCAATGATTAGACTGCAGGCAATCTTGGGGCACCGTCTTGGGAAAATTTACCCGAGCGTATCGATCCTGCAAATAATGTATTTCTCTTTAAATTTCTACGCCTAGTACTTGTTCTACCAATTTCTTTTGCTGTTAACGCTAAGTTACTGGAATCTAAACAAACTAACGCCGATGGTCGGGCGGTGGTTGTTCCCAATACTGGCATAGAGATACACATACACTTGCACACGCAGACACACACACTCACACACCCACACAGAGGCATGTATGACAAGTTTCTTTCAGTTTCCGTCTACCAAATACACACAGAGGGATTTAGGCTGTAGTTGAAAACACCCAAATGACATGAAGTGGCATTGAACCATGGTGTTTAGAAGGAAACTTCTAACCTCAGAGTCATGCTACTGTAAGTATGTTCGAGTTTATTTCTTTTGATCACACCGGAAGTTCAATAGCTCTAGGATTTCATTTTGGACAATAAAAAAACATTCTTTCCACGTACAATCTAAGCAACGGTTCACCATTCCTCGTGGAATGCAGTAGGCTACCAGACACAGTCTTTGAATGCTTTCGCTGCCACAATGATAGATAACATCTCACTTCTTCAGAACTTTATAAGACATCTGTTCGTACATCGAAAGCAATACACAAAACATTTTGTCGTGTACTGAAACTTGCCAATTTAGAAATATTTCAGTAAAATCATGAAACAATACGAGTCAAAATAAAGTTGTATATTCGTATTTAACACGTTGTTTCATACTTGTAATTACTCGTTGCCGAGAAAAAAATTTCCTAACAAATCTCGTTTGCAAAATCACAACATATTCCAAGTGAGATTTTGCAGAGTTCCGAGCACGTTGATTTAGCGTACTTTTGATTCTTCCTGGGCTGGTAGATATTACTCTGTAATTTCGAACTAGACAAGAATTCCTGTTGCTCTAAAGAAACAGCAAGAAAAATTCTCCTATTATTTACCAAGGTGACAAAGGTTAGGAGTAATTTAATATAAGTTCA
Organism: Octopus sinensis; assembly: GCF_006345805.1. Lineage (NCBI taxonomy): Eukaryota > Metazoa > Mollusca > Cephalopoda > Octopoda > Octopodidae > Octopus > Octopus sinensis. Next base: position 150,537,136 of record NC_042997.1, read on the forward strand.
AGAAGATAAAAATTATCGTGGTTACATAAATTCGGTCAGTAATTTTCCCAGAAATATTGTGCAATTCTTCCCTCAATCAATGAGTTTCAAAATAAGAGAAGGATATGTTGCGTAGTGTGGTCATTAATTTAGAGTCATGTTTCGACTACGCTTGATCGTAAGCTTTCTAGATCGTTGCTATTCTGAGACAACACAGCTACAACAACGGTAGTTTCAATAACAGCAACAGCAACAGCAGCAAGAACAACAGCAACAACACTAACTTGATATTTTGCCACACAATCCATTACATCTAATTCTTATATATATATAAGGAATATTGGTAAATTGTTTGTTTTTGTACAACAGTCACCTTCCAGATTTTCTGGGCACATCAACCATATGAATCTCACCAAACTCGTTCCAAGTGTAGACTATAGTGTTATATTATATCTCCCCCCACTTACAGAAGCATCCAAAAATTTGTTGTGTAAGGTTATGTCTGTAGAAAATGTTCAACCTCTTTCATATCAAATCTGACTACTGTTGTTCTTCCACATATTATAAAAAAATGTTATTTACATTTGTGTTGTTCGTTGTACAGGTTGTCTTCATTGCCTAATTTACAATGAGCAGGTTAAATGTTGTTTATGTGAGAAAAAGCACAGAGTAAATAGCACTAACCATTATAGCACCACATCCAGATCAATTGGAAGCAATCTTCCTTGAAGTTTTTATTTGTTCTTTTCAGACATTTATGGTTGCCATCTGGGAGAAAGAGAATTATTGAATCATCAAAGACGATAACATGTCGGAAAGAAATTCAATTATAATTTTTTTTTCTGTGTACACTCAAAGAAATTGCTTTTCGTCAACTATGTTTAGTTTTATTCCTTTCTTTTGAACATAAGCACTGATAAAAGTTCCAGATTCTTTCAGAAATGTTTTAATGGCGTGTTTGGATACAGTTCCTCCATCACTTGTCGTGTAATCTTTCGATAACAAAACGATGGTTTGTTGCATGTCATTAGAGAATCGTTTTATGAACCTTCTCTTATCTCCTGACCTCCCAGCCTTACTGCCTACTGACCCTAATTAGATTTTATGACTATTGTCTCTCTCTTCCTTTATTTTGGTGCTGTGTTCTATGCGCGGTGATTAATTAAATGTCTATTTTCATCATTTTTGTTCTTTATTTTTTAAAATATTTCTGCTGTCCCAGAATCTATGAAGTTTCCCAAGAACATGTTTGAAAGGTCAAAATAACAACAAAACCAACAGCAAGAATAAATAAAATAGAAGGAATGCAAAAAATATAATAGTAAAAGGAAATATAAAATGAATTTAATAAAAATGTGATTTTCAATAATCGTATAGAAAGTTACAAGGGAGGAATAAAATTTGGTTGAAAAAAATGATATAAGAGGGTATAACTAAGAAGAAAAAAAATTAAAATGCTTATGGGAAAAAATATTAAATATCAACCGAGAACAACAACAGGAACAAAAGCAACAATTTCAATAATAACAAAAAATAGAAAAATATTAAAAAATGAAAATGATAATAAATGTTATGATAGCAATAATAATAACAATGGTGATAGTTTCAAACTTTGGCACAGGGTCATAGTAATAATAATAATAATAATAATAATAATAATAATAATAATAATAATAATAATAATAATAATAATAATAATAATAATAATAATAATGATAATAATAATAACAACAACAACAACAATAATAATAATAATAATGATGATGATGATGTCGCTAATGATGATGATGATGATGATAATAATAATAATATAATAATAATAATAATAATAATAATAATAAATAATAATAATAATAATAATAATAATAATAATAATAATAATAATAATAATAATAAGAAGAAGAAGAAGAAGAACAACAACAACAACAACAACAACAACAAAAATCGCAACAACTACAAGGCTAATATATCTCCAAGAGTAATTGCTTTCGTTTGGCATTTGTATTGGAAATATTCAAAAAATTTTAATCGTTCCTTTTATATAATAATTTAGTTTTTAATATTTCATTGCAAATAGTGAACAATAGTGTCATGGTTACTTTGTTTCAACGTACCACTTAGTGATTCACTGCATTATTACATACCAGAATGACAAATGAGAATATGCGTAGCTTGGTTAGACACCAATAACATGGGATATTCTTTCAAAATTCTCTGGCAGTCACGTTTTTCTGGCTTTCATTACAATTATTACACACACACACACACACACAAGCATACACATGCAGACACACTCACACACACACACAAACACATACAGATAACTCACACCACACCCGTACACACAGATATAAAAGAAAATATATACTCACGTTTGTATTCCACACATAAACGTCTAGCACAGGAACTCAAGCACGCAAAAGATATTATTGCACTCCTGTGTCTTCAAAACTAAGACATCTATCTCTCTACAGCTATACATCAGTTCTTTTTCGGCCATGTAATGACACACGCGCTTTCCTCCCTGACTATCAGTTCCTTTCTCCTTTTCTCCTCTTTAGAATTTTCCTGTGGCATATTCGAAACGTCGTTTTCAGTCATACTTTTTCTATCTAAAACTTTCACTGAAAGTCAATCTCACATATTCTCTGCGTACATCTAATTGACGTTTGTTGATTTTTCCATTTTTTGGCTTTTGATTTGCTTATAAGAGATGCTTCGACATTCACGCATTTTCAGTTTTTTTCAGTTCGGAATTCAATTATTATTACAGTTTGGATGTTTTAATGAAATATAGATATTTTGAAATAATTATGAGAAAATATGACTTTATATTTATTGTTTAATAATCTGAATAAGATTAGCAGTAAGTCGAGCAGCGCTGGGTCATTCAGCTAGTATCTGTGTGTTTGTGTGTGTATGTGTGTGTGTGTGTGTGTGTGTGTGTGTGTGTGTGTGTGTGTGTGTGTGTGCGTGCGTGCGTGTGCGTTTGAATATTGTGTGCATTCCATTAACGTTAATCGTACTCATATCAGTTGGTACGTATTTGGTGTTTGGAAATGTTGCAGATAACTTCAAAAATAAAATATAACAGATTGCTTTTAACATATTTACTTACATCATACGTACTTGTCATAACCAAAAAATGCTTAAGACTTACTTAATATAATTACATAATCAATATCAATTGTCAAATCATCAGAGACCTGTAAAATTGTTGACCGTTGTAATTTTACACTTGTTGCTTCTGTCAACAATTACAAAAACCATTAATGTTACGTATTAATATCACAGATATTTGAGGATGTGGTAATGGGTTATGTTATTTATAGTATTACCAATAGCCAATTTTTAAACCATATATGCGAAACACTGTAATTAAAAGTCTTAGAAACAGTCACTTGTTTACAATCTCTCTTTATAAGAGAGATGGTAAACAAGAGATTGCATTTGCATATATATATATATATATATATATGTAGGAGTGGGTGTGTGGTAAGTAGCTTGCTTACTGCGCATGCGCTGGTTAGTTGCTTCCACACTAAATACTGTCAAGACGTGCTTCGTAGCCATCTTGAAGTGAAGAACTTTTGAAGGCGCGACTGTAAGATAGGCATCTACTTTGGGGGTGGTTTAGTGGGGTTTTGTTGTTTGATATTGTTTTTCCTTTTTCAAATAAAAGATCCTCAGTGGGTCCCGGACAGTCGCGCTCAGTGACTCACTTAGCTGTGAGAATTTTTGTTTTAGGAGCGTGTCATGCCCCCGAAAAATTGTGAAACTTTGGAAAATTCTAACAGTTTGTGGAGGAATGTTTTGTGCTCCTGCTGCTGTGACCCTGGACTACATTTTTGGACTACCTTTATTTGGAATACAAGTTAGCCAGGATTACCGTGTGGCTAAAATTGTGTGTTGTCGTGACTTGAACTGTCTTCCTTCCTTCCTTTTTCTCTGCTCTGTCTTTCTGCTCTTCTTTGTGTTTTGAACTTTATTTTGACTATTTATTTTGAACTGATTCTGGACTTTCTTCTGTGTTGGAGTGGGGAGATTGTAAATCCCAAGCAGTGGTTAAAAGACTTAAACGAGAGGACCGTGGTGTTGAGGATTCATTCTATGTCACTCGACACCATTACGGTATTTCCTTAAATTGAAATTGAAAAAGAGTTAGCAGAATATCTGCGAACTATCAAGTTTATTAATGGAGAAAAGAAAGGAAAGGAAAAACGGGGCATCGCCGGTGGTTGCTAATACACCGCCGGCACATCCCGAAACCCCGTCGATGGGATTTGTGTCACCGACGGTGAAAACTGTGGCCTTTCTCTATGTGGAGGAGGAATTTGTAATCCTATTCCACAAGGGAGGGGCAAATCAAGAATTTGTTAGAAAGTTTAACAAAGTAGGTGAGTGGGGAGTGATTCTAACCTGTACTAAGGACACTGATTGGCCTCCGCAGGTAGATGAGGAGGTCGTGTGAGAAACAAATTTGTGCAAGGCGATGAACTCCTTCCCCAAAGACACATTGCGCTTCATGCTGAAGAACCCCGATCGAGGTACTTGAGTGAGGCACTGAACCTGGCCGGGTGCCGGTGGGGTATAAAATAATTAATAGGCTAAGTGCCTCGTATTGTTTATTGTCTGTAAGAGGCTCAGCGCCTGAATTTGTAATGGACTATTAATTCCAGTAATTGTGGAACTGAAGTAAGTTCTTTAATACCTCGTTTTGTTTTTTGTTTTGAAAAAATGAACAATATTTTAGAGAAACAGAAAATAAGCGGGCCTCTTTTGCCTTCTCCCATTTATACCATCCTTTTCATGACTCATCTCATTAATGTGTTTTGTCCATCCCGCAAGCTACTCCCTCTGTATACGACCTTCATCGCCAATGAAATGTAATACAGTAGCTTGCTCACCGCTTACACGCAGACGATGTTGTTAGTGTCGTTCTTGGCACTAAGGAAGTCGTACGCTATTTTGTAGCTGCGAATTAATGACAAAAAGAGCTCAACTAAGGTAAGGCTTTTGTTTTTTGGGGGTGTGGGGGTTTGTTATTTGGTGTGTAATATTATTTCCCAGGTAAGAAGTTCTCACTGGATTCTAGAAATTTGTCGGCTAGCAGTTGAGCATTATTGTTCACTTAAAGTGAATTGTTTTGGTGGGCTTGTCTCGCCGTGTGGTAAGTAGCTTACTGTGATTTTTCCTTGTAGCTGCCAGTTGGATTACGAGTGAACGGAGGAATGTTGCATGAAATATTAATTTTGTGTTGCTGACGGGCATTTTTGTGAACAGTCTTCGTGTTCTGAAATCTTTTCCATTTTTTTTTTGGAGTACGAGTTAGGCATTATTGGCCGAAGATCCTGTGTTTGTTCATCTGCTTTTTGGTTTCTTGTTTCCTTGCCTATTATTGTTGGTTTTTCTTCTTTCTGCTTCTATTACATATATTGTGTCTCTTTTTTATGTTTATTTCATATATTTGTTTTTCCCTTTCCTATCTATTATTTTTTCCCTTTTATCTTAATTTTCTGGACTTTTATTTTGATGAACAAGTCTAAGTGTTGTTTTGGCACTAAGGAAGTCGCACGTTATTTTGTAGCTGCAAATTATTGACGAAAATAGCTCAACTGTAGGGTAAGACTTTCGTTTGTTTGGTCCAGTGGGGTTTTTTTGTTTGGTGTGTAATATTTTCCCAGGCAAGGAGTCATAGGATTTTGGACATTTGTCGGCTTGCAGTTGAGTATTATTATTCACTTTAGGTGAATTGTTTTGGTGAGCGTGTCTCGACGCCAAGAGTTCAAACTGTGAATTAAAAAATAAGTCCAGGTGTACAAATTGGTCGGGATTCAATTTTTTTTGTGGTGCTGTCGTAATTTCAACTGTCGTCGCCGTCAGAACTTTCATTGTGCTTCAAACTGTTTTTTTTTTACGTTCTTTCGTTTCTGTTCTATTGTTGTATCTTTTCTCTGTCTTTCTTGCAGCCGGTTTTTTCTAGACTCTTCATTTTTTGTAAGGACTATTTTGTGAACTTCTTTTTAAAAAAGAGAGGCATGATGTAAAAGGTGAACGATGTCTTGGAGTTGGAGATTATTCCACCCAAAGAGTGGCTTAAACAGTAAGAATAGAAGACGGTGGTGTTGAGAACGTATTCGAAAGTTCTCGACGCCATTGTCGTCTTCTCCAACCAGTGGATTGAAGAGGAGTTGGCAAAATATCTGCCAACTATGAAATTTGTTGCCCGGTGTGTCAGATAGGCAACGATTTGGTTGCTATTTGACAAACAGGAAAAGACTCGTAATTTTGCGAGCCAGCCCTTGGAGGGCAATTGAATTTTAGTTGTTCCCATATATTTTGGGAGGAAGTTGACGAGGGCCTGGATTTGCGGTTTGCCACCCAATATTCAACCAGGGGCCGTATTATCGACTTTTTCAACAACCTAAGTATGACACGACGTTTCCAGACACGTGTGAAGTTTAATCAAAATCAATAAAACGATGTAGGAGGTGTTAGTTAACAAAGCCCCAAAGAAACACACACCGATTTTCCACACATGTAGCATATATATATACTCTCTCTCTTACTCTTTTACTTGTCTCAGTCATTTGACTGCGGTCATGCTGGAGCACCGCCTTTACTCGAGGAAATTGACCGCAGAACTTTTTCTTTGTAAGCCTATTACTTATTTTATCGGTCTCGTTTTGCGACGTAAACACAGCAGCATCGGTTGTCAATCGATGTTGGGGTGGGGGGCCAAAGGACACACAAAAGCACACACACACACACACATATATATAAATTTATGACAGGCTTCTTTCAGTTTCCGTCTACCAAATCCACTCACAGGGCTTTGGTCGGCTTCAGGCTATAGCAGAAGACACATGCTCAAGGTGTCACGCAGTGGGACTGAACCCAGAGCTATGTGGTTGGTAAGTAAGCTACTTACCACACGGCCACTCCTGCCCCTACATGCATGTCTATATATATATATATGTATATATATATATATATGAAACTGAATGCAACATCTAATTACACAGATTTCTAACAGGACCGAGCACAATTGTCTATATCAAATGTTAGTTATAAATACCTTGTGTCTTTAAATTACTGAACGTGCTTAGAGTATGAATAAAGAAATAATGATAAATTTGCGTAAAAATTAGAACATAATACATAGAAATAGAATTGGATAAAAATACACGAGTGTGCACATATGACGTATATATCAGAGAAGGAAACCAATATTTGGCAACGCTCCAAAATGTACACAGCAAATAGGAAATATGTGCATGCCTCAAAACTCTCAGTAAATAATTAAATGTTAGAAAGAATTTGAAAATAAAAACATAAATAATACATTCGTATATGCAAACACTCCACGCACGTTCAGCCAAGCACTCTTGCGTATATATATATATGTATGGATGTATGTATGCATATATACACACTTGGACATATATATATATATATATATATATATATATATATATTATATATATATATATATATATATATGGATGTATGTACGTATGCATATATACACACTTGGACATATATGTATATATATATATATATATATATATATATATATATATATATTATATATATATATATATATATATATATATTATATATTATATATATATATTTATGTGTGTATGTTAATATATAATTATATGTGTGTATGCGTACACGTGTTTATTGATATAATTGGTGAATAAGCCGACAGTTACTGCTTAGCTTTAGTCAAAAATTCGAAAGAAATTGTGTAATATACTTTACTTTACTGTTAATATGGAATCTCCACATCAGTAAATATTCTATTTTTAACCAGAAAATTTCTTTTAAATGCCAACATAGTATTAGCATGCGTATTATAGCTATACAATAAGTGTGGTCTGTGCTTTTGCGTTTATATAAGTGAGAATGTTTGTAGGTGTGTCTGTGTGATCGAGAGTGTGTGTTTGTGTGTGTATATGTCTACATATATGTTTAAATAACGTATATGTCTAAACAATTGTATATTTGATTCATCAGTATTGTGTGCAACGTAAATGTTAAAAAAGTCATTTATTTTCTACTTTTAACCGAAATTGAGGATAAATTAAAGCGAGTGATTGGTATTGATCGGTATTGATCACTAATCATTTTGGTTACTGATGAAAATTGATAGTACTATCGTGATGGAACAGCCATTCATATAATTGTCACGTTTGTTCGTTCTATTCATACTGCCCGTCTAAGATGATTTCTTAAGTAGGTTTTATGAAATAATCCAGCCTCTTGAGAGAGAATTTGATTATTTATCTACGAAGACTGATCATGGTTAAAGTTCACGCTAGACTACTTACAATTCTTTCAAGTCTTTACAGCAAGTCTGAGAATATTTCCATTTATTGAAAATATACGAACGTCCGGCACCCTGCCAGAAATCTTTCGTTCCAACAAATTTTACAAGCAATTATTAACTAAACTTACAGTCACGATCGCATTATGTTTTGGTCTTCCTATTATATAAATATAATAATACATTGAATAATGGAAAGTCGAAGCCTGCACTAACCTCTCCGTACAGACATTCTTGCTCGGTACAACAGCCGTCTGGACATTCGGCGTCTCACAACGATAATCCTTCTGGTTTTTCTCGAGTAGAGTACGAGCATTGCACTTCTCTTTCGTTAGAACGGGAAGAGAAACCGAGGTTTAGCTGTACTATTGTTAAAGAATTCGCTTTACAAACATGTAAACACGGCTGGTCGACTCAAGTCTACCATATGTAACACCAGGTTAACGAATGCATTGTGAGTAAAATAAATAGACTGAAAACATGTGGAATAAATTCATACACACACACAGACAGACAGACAGATATATATATATAATATATATATATATATATATATATATATAGATAGATAGATAGATAGATATATAGATAGATAGATAGATAGATAGATAGAATGATAGATAGATAGATAGATAGATAGATAGATAGATAGATAGATAGATAGATAGATAGATAGATAGATAGATAGATAGATAGATAGATAGATAGATAGATAGATAGATAGATATTTTTCTGGAAACATTGGTTCGAGAAGCGCAAAAGGCTTTAAATAAAAGCAACTCATGTTGGGGTGAAAAACTTGAAGTCTGTCAGTGGGACAAGTGGAGAACACCTTAGTCGTCAGGAGGTGTGGAGTTTTGCCCAGCCAGCACATTGGGACTTCTATTCCAAAAGTTTCTTTCGACACAGTATTTACATGGTTCAATTAATAGCTCAAGTTAATTCGAAATGCACTCCTCTCGAGAGTACTATTTCACTTTCTTCCGGAATGTAATAGTCTTATCACGCCTAATATCATTCACACTAACATATACGGGGTGCATTCAAAAAGTTTTCGACGTTATTTTTTTCACGTCAGAACTAAAGCTGCATGGGCAAATATTTTTTTGGGTCTGAGGCAACGGCACCCTTCATGCACATGCACGAAAGCTTTCACGCTGGTAGGCCGTGTCAATTCCCTTTTGTGAGCAGATATCTTGTGCGCGCTCGTTGTATTTTCATTTCCGCGCTTCGCATCGAGCAGGGACCATAAACTCATGCCACACCACCAGGGATGATGGTCTTCATAAAATCTGGATCGTGGTTTACACAGCTCAGCATATCCTAAGCTAATTCAACGCAGAGTTGCTTCTGCTCCTCCATCAGCACATTGGAGACGAATTTTGCCGATACTCTCTGCATGCACAAATGCTCACTTAAAATTGAATCAACTGATCCTGCGCTTATCTCTATTTCATGATTAATTCCTGGATTGTTACACGATTGTCTTCCATCACTATTCACCGAAACTTATCAATTTGCGCCTTGTTTCGGCCTGTTGATGGCCAGGCTCAGTGTTCCTCGCTGTTCGTGACATGCAACCATGTTTGCAGCTGTTGTACCACTCCCTGATTTGAGTTGTATATATGTATATGTGTATATAAATATATATATATATATGTATGTGTGTGTGTGTGCGTGTGTGTGTGTGTGCGTGTGTGTGTGTATGCGTGTGTCTGTATTTGTCCTCCCAGCATCGCTTGCCAACCGATGCTGGTGTGTTTACGTCCCCGTAACTTAGCGGTTCGGCAAAAGTGACCGATAAAATAAGTACTAGGCTTACGAAGAATATGTCCTGGGGTTGATTAGCTCGATTAAAGGCGGTGCTCCAGCATGGCCGCAGTCAAATGACTGAAACAAGCAAAAGTGTAAAAGAGTAAAGAGTTGTAATTAAAACATGAAAATCAGATAAAGTCTACTTCGGGGGCCATAAAGGAAAAATATCATTACTATTTGAGACTGAGGCTGCCGAAGCACCAATATCGCAAGAAATAAGCGTTAAAAACTTTTAATGTTGTATGAAGCACACAGTCTATATATACTCGGAGGTTCTCTCTTTTTAAGTGTTTTTAACTCTTATTTCTTGCAATATTGATATTTCGACACCCTCAGTCATAATTACAATTAGTAGCCATAAAATGTTTCACACACATATAATATATACATATAGATACATACATACATTCGCATCAAACACGCAGATATATATGTGTGTGTATGTGTGTGTGTGTGGAGAGAGACAGAAAGAGAGAAAGGTGAGAGAAAGAGAGAGAGAGAGAGAGTAATTCAGAGAGACAGAGAGATAAACCCAAAATAAGAATTTTAAGTTGATCTAATACCCATAATATTTCCGAATTCCAATACATTTTAAATTTGCTGTGTGGAAGCAATCAATTTCAAATCAGTGGTACTGTACTAACTCTATTACTACAGTGTCATAATAATACCTTTAACATTTATGAAAGTCTGAGTGTTTGATTTGGTCCAGTACTCGGGATACTTTTAATGAAACAAATTACAATAATCAAATTGAATTGCAACGGTAAATGGGTAGACTTCATTTTTGCAAGATACTAATTAATAGACTAGCCATTCTATTTGTCTACTTCGATGTATTGAAATCGTCATAAATAATTGAGCTTCATTATTATGTTTCTTATAAATAATATCGGTTGAACGAATCAGATTATTAGTAATATATAATAGTGTAATACTATTAAATCAAATCGAGATTTTTAAGCAAGAAAGAAACATTTTATAGCATATAGTTTCTACTTTAACATTATTGTGTTAAATGAACACTATATCACAAGTAATTTTGAATAAAATATAATCACATTTTCAACGGTACAAAAAAGAGAAAAATGGTGTATATTAAGGTTATAATTGTAAATGAAAAATTTTAACTTGTGTATCACGGTTGCGTAAGTAACAATACTATGTATTAGTGAATACTTGAAATTTAGCATTTAAGAATCACGATTTAACGTTAGAATTTAAATAAATACAACATATCAAGATAATCACACTTATTCAAATTTATTGCATAATTTACTACTTCTATGCTGTTCTTTGACAGTTATAAACGTCTCAGACAGATAACTATGTGTCTTTAGGTTACATAATTCATAGAGGAACATTTGTATTCGTATCGATTAACACTGCCTGGCTAACTGACCTATGTACATTGGTCGGATAAATATGCGCCTGGACCGATAGCAATAATAACAAGGGTATAAATTTAGAGTCACTTTATAATATATGCTTAGTCTTGAGTCCTGGCTTAGTTTGATCAAGGCATCTAAATATTCTATCAAATTTTCGCAGAAGTCCAGTAATTTTAAGGGAACTTTTAAGTTTATTACAGAGACACCGGTTTTCAACTGGTACTTAAATTATCAACCGGGAAAGAATGAATGACAAAATCAATTTCGGTGGAATTTGAATACAGAGCGTAAAGAAAACTAATAAATACAAAAATAAAGTAGAATATAGAATGAAAGTACATTAATAAAGACTGCTCGTTTAAATTATTTATATCACTGTAGAAGTTTTATCATTCATATAGCTACTTGATAGATAGTAGCAATTAGAATTGTTATTAAAAATGTGTATATGATATAAACCGCAATATAAAATGTACTGACTAATCGCTTACACTTTCCGGATGTATGTAAACGCGTAGCCGACTCTTCTCTTTTTCTTTTTCCGTTGTGATCATTTAAGAAATGAAATATTTGTCCATATATATATATATATATATATATATATATATGTATGTATGTATGTATACATATATGTATGTATATGTATATGTATGTATATGTATATGATTGTATATATGTATATATATATATATATATATATATATATATGTATGTGTGTGTGTATGGATGTATGTACAAACACATATTACTGCTAAATAATGCTCACGAGGTCGCAAAATATATTATCTTAAAAGCTACGTCTTCCAAAACTGTCCGAATAAATTCATTCTTTATAATGCGTATAAAGATTTGTATTTAGTCTATTGGAATCATGGAAGGAATGACATTTGTGTATATAAATAACGTAATAGCGGATAATTTATAAACTGTGTCGTTATTTCAATTATTTCGAACATTTACGCAAGTTATCAGCAAAAGAGAATATTAAGAAAATAACGTTGTTTTTACAACTTTGGCACAGATTCATACCTTTTAAAGAGAGGAGAATCGCCATGAGTGCACACCCCATGATGGACAGAAAGATTAAGTAAGTGCATTGTTATTTTGATAGAATTAAAATAAACTGGAAATCGTTGTAGTTTGGCACTTTATTGTTTCTGCCAATTTACGCCATCACTGAAGAAGAACACATAACATTACTTTCAAACAGTGTATGTTAGCACTAGAATATATGGGAAAAGACAATAAAATATACAATAACTGGTTTGATTTTGACACATTATAAGCAGCTGTAAAAGCACCAACACAAAGATAGAAACACAGCTTGGTGATTTGACCTGCTTGCAATAGCAGCCGATTTTCCATCGATATACAGCATACATTTTAAAAGTAAGGAAGGTCATACTGGACAAAATACAAGGTCATCACGAATCAAACGATATAGATTTGGTTTGCTCCAGATTCATGTAAGAAATAGTTGAAATTATTTTACAGAAAATATATTACATTATATATATGTACAAACAATTCTTATTAAGTATTTATGCTTCTTATATTTTACTTGTCCAACGTTTGATTAAACAAAAATATATTACTTAGTTACGATCTATAAATGTAAGCATAGCTAAGGAGAGAATTCAAAGGGTCAATCTGTCAAACATAGCATAATATATTAGGCCCAAGACGATTGACAAAAAAGCAATGTAGAGGAATTTAATATGTAATTTTGTATACTCCAAACACATAATCTTTAGAAAATTAACTGAAATAGGAAAAGAAGGGATAAAAAAAATATATGAAGCATTATATTATATATTACACTGGGAAATATATACTTTAAGTAATATATTTGCATATGTTCGTGGGCGTTTGTATAAATGTGTGCGTGCATGTATGCGTGCACTTGAGTGTGCGAATGTGAGTGTTTGTATGAGTGCGTTTGTGTATGTGTCCGAATGTATGTATATATGTATATCTGTATATCTCACTGCCTCTGTCTCTTTATATATGTATGTACATGCATGTATAAGTGCCCATATTTCTATGTGTGCATGTGTGCGTATGTGTGTATGTGTATGTGCGTAAACCACACCTCAATGGTGTTTGTATTTATATTACCTAACTCCTGATGGCATTACAAGTAAAAGAATATACAATTTCCATGAAATCGAATTTTCTTTAGCATTCCTTATGGTGGTAGGTTATCCAGGACTTCTACATTTTCTTTCCAAGTCTTCTCGAGATTAACTCCTTTCATCCTTTTATTACTAGCTGGCTGTGACACGCAATTATTTTCTTCTTCTTCTATTCTTCTTCTTCTTTCTTCTTCTTCTTCTTCTTCTTCTTCTTATTATTATTATTATTATTATTATTATTATTATTATTATTATTATATTATTATTATTATTATTATGTTTTTTCCTTCTTTCTTCAAATTTTATTCCGTTTGTCGCCGAATTTTTTTCAATACACCTAGGGCAGAGAAGGGCATGGCATGCATTCCCAGATTACACGCGCAAATTCACAGATAAAATATGTATTTAAAAATTAATAAATAAATAAATTCATGGATGGATGTTATTTTCACAACGATAGTGCTCTTCTCAGTACATGAGCCGTTCCAGTTAATACGACGTTTTGCACTTCCTGTAGGGATGGTAAGCCTGGAATCATTTTCAAATAGGTTTCAGTAACTTTTTTTATCATTCCTAGAGATCCTACAATCACTGGTACTGTAGTCGTCTTGAGATGCCACATTTTTTCAATTTCCATTAGCAGGTCTTTATATTTACTAATCTTGTCAAATTCTTTCGCCGCTATATTGTGATCACAAGGAATACTCATGTCAATTAATAAACACATCCTTTTTTTTATTATTTATTATTATTATTATTATCATTATTATTATTATTATTGCCTTTGCACAGCTTCTAACACTGGAGATATACTGCGATACTGCAGTGTCAGCTGTTCACTACCAGTGAACTAAGGTAACACCTCTTATTTTCCGAGCACCTTTCGGAGTTTTCGGGCGGTTCCAAGCAGTGCTGTTTTCTTCAAGTGTTCCACCCTTGTTGTAACCCCTATTTATTCCACGTACTCCTCCAAATTTTTGCTTACTGTTCCCAGGGCTCCAACAGTTATTGGTAATACTGCTGCCTTTTTCATCGACCACACTGCTTAACCTGTCATGTCTCTCAACGTTTCTCTCTTCCTTATCGCATACCTTGTAGTCAGCTGGTCATGCTATATCTATGATCCAACAGAGTTTGTTTTCTTTCTCAATTAAGACTATGTCTGGCTTCGTATTCCCTATCTCATGGTCGCACTGAATAATAAAATCCCATAGGATCTTTGCATTTTTATTTTCGACGATACCTTCAGGTTTGTGGTCTGTCAAGTCCATACTTGTTGCAAAGTGTACAATGAACAAGCCTTGCTATATTGTCTTGGCGTCTCTTATATTCATTCCGGGCTAGTGGCGTAATATGCTATACGGTTTCACCATTTTGTCCACAGATTCTGCACTTATCACTTTCTGTATTTTATGTAGTTTGTTCTTTGTGCTTGCTCTTGGGCAGCCTAGATAAGAGCCTCCGATTCCGGTTTTAAATCACTTGTAGTCATGCACAGCCATCTTTTTTCTCTGTCTGTATTATCTTGAACATCCCTATGAAATTGTCGATGCATTCTTTTCTTTGCCCACCTATTTCCAGTTTCATTCGTTTTCATTTGCTTGTAGAGTGCTTAAACTTGTCAATCTTTCATCCTACAGAGGTTTGACCTTCTAATAATAGCGGTTATATAGCATTTTTACATACAATGTTATATTGTTTTCTTCTGCTCTAATGCTGTGTTCGCATCCAGGAAGTCATCTTTCCTCTCTTTTTCTTGATACATACAGTCTGTCTGTGCCATTTTTGAGCGGTGTGTCTCATATCTAGTTAGTAACTTCTTTGTTTTTTTTCTATCTAAGCTGTTTAGCTCGTCTACTGTCCATGCAATTATCCCTGCTCCATATCTAATGAGTGAAACCGCCCAGGCGTTGATAGCTTCAATCTTATTCCGTCCGTTTAATTTCAAATTAAGGACCAGTCTCAGTCTTCACAAGTACTCTACCTTAAATTTTTCTGGCATTTCTTTCTCCATTAATTTATTCATTTTCAAAATCCCCTTGTACATGTAGCCCGTCTCTTCTATCTGCTTCATCTATCTCCCCCGACGGTATCGTTACCCCGTCCATACATTTGATTTTGCCTCTACTACTACTGCTGCTGCTGCTGCTGCTACTACTACTACTACTACTACTACTACTACTACTACTACTACTACTACTACTACTACTGCCTCCTCCTTAGCGAAGGCGGAGGTATTGTTATCAGTCATGTTTGTTTGTCCGTGGACAAGTTAACTCAAGAACCCCAGAATGGATTCGGATGAAACTTTCAAGGATGTTTGGCCTCGTGACTGGCTCGAACTGATTAGATTTTGGGATCGATCTGGTACTGAGCAAAGATTCTGGATTATTTTCCCGTTTCTCTACTTAATTTTTGAGAGCGGTCATTTTTAGTATTCTCGTATGTGAGAGCAGTCGAGATTATTTCATATATTCTGATTTTAATAATCATCTCTTGTTGATCGTTGAGAGGACGTTGTTGTTACCTTGGTGGAAGTTTGCGCTCTCTGAGTGTTCTTATTATTATTACTATACTGTTCGTTCCTTTCAGCTATCTAATTCCTGATTATTCTGGCGGTGCCATGGAAGCATTATTATCATGTTATTGCTATTATTGTTACTGTTGTTTGAGGGTGGAATCCAACTATCAGCCAAGTTCATTGTGAAAATTGCCCCTCTACCCACCATTTATAAAGCAGAGCAGGTAGTATTCCTATTTCTACTGGATTGGTGAAAGTCATTGAAGGATGGACGAGGCCGATAGTTTTAAGGTGAGACAATTTCTTTTTTCCGGTAACCACTCATCGAACAAAAACGGTTTGGATGAATGGCCATTTTTCAATCATCCGCATGTAGATTAGAGAACAAGAGTTATGTGGTGACATGTGACTGCTGTGATCCTGAATGGGTTCGTTCGTTGGTCTCACTTGAAGTTCTCCCTGTATCAAGAGGGCTTCATCATTCTTTTGTTCAGATATTTTGAATACTATGCATACATATTTTCTCACTTGAGTCTCCTTGCTGTAAACTCTCACAACAGAATTGTAAACTCTCCTTGTAATGTTCCACCCTTAAAGTCCCCGTGGAAATAATAGAATCCGTTATTATTATAATTATTATTATTATTATTATTTTTATTATTATTATTATTATTATTATTATTATTATTATATTATTATTATTATTATTATTATTGTTATTATTATTATTATTATTATTATTATTATTATTATTAGCAGTTAACATCATATTATTAGCAGTCATATTATTAGCAGTTAACTCGACATGACAAGTCTGCAAAGTATTTCTCTTGATCGGCTTAAGCCGATTCCCTTCGACTGCATATTTAATGTTGAGAAATTCTTGTTCGCGCCATAATCCCGTTTGGTTCCTTCTTTGTTGGCATTATTTCAACGTATGAAATCATGATTATTTGAGGCAAATCCAGAACAGTTATTCTGATCGTTTGCATAACAGTTCCTGGAACAAACAAAAACCACATAGATTAAAGGATATTATACATTATACATGAAACTTGCAAAAAGAGATTTTTTGATAGCCAAGCTAACGTACTGATATTTGGCTAAGTCACCTATCTTCGCTGAAAGACTGAATATCAATAGTAGGGAAAGAAATGCTCCTTCCTTCGCTTTTTGCCTCAATGTCTACACTAAAACCATTAGATAAACTACCAATAATACTATTAAAAAATGATGTAGCTGTCACGCAGATAATCCTTCCTAACATCACGAGCACCAAAACCACCACCACCACCACCACCACAACTATGATCTCTAAGGCGATCTATCGTCGCAATTACAATCAATACCAGGCTATTCCAACAAGAGCGGAGATTTGAAGAAATCGTGCTAACACGGATCATTTTACAGATGAAATACTGGGTGTAAAATTTCTTTGGTGTTTGCTATTGTTCTTCAATAATTATCTCCCAGATATAATTATTGTCTGTAGCCTACCGTTCTAATTACTGGAGTGTAAAGATTAGCACATCCTATTATCTATTTACAATCCACAAGGCAAAACAATAAAACTGCTGAAAATAATACGCAGCAGCGATACGAATGACAATATAACATAAAAAGAAACAAAACAGAAAACAAACACTGTATTTTCTAATAACACAATGAAGCATTGCTTAAAACTAAACACTGCCAAATGAATTTTGAGATGTTACAAATGATCTTCCGTCTCGTTTTTTCTTTCACTGTCGTTCTTTCACGCATTAAATTTTCTTTCTGTTTTTCAGATTTTATGTTTCGACCATTTTTTTTTTATAGTCTTACGGCAATACAAGATATTGCAATGCTAGCAATCCAGGAGA
Organism: Octopus sinensis; assembly: GCF_006345805.1. Taxonomy (NCBI): domain Eukaryota; kingdom Metazoa; phylum Mollusca; class Cephalopoda; order Octopoda; family Octopodidae; genus Octopus; species Octopus sinensis. The sequence continues at coordinate 150,555,174 of NC_042997.1, forward strand.
TTAATGGAAATTTCCAATGTTCATTCTAATTTTTTTTTATTTTCTTAATTTACTGAAATTTTATCATCAATTACTCTCATCGATCAGTAATTTGTGGGCTTTGGTGTCAAATACAAATTACCAGAGAGGTCATAGACTTGATAAGGTCAGCGAGTTTAAAGTAGGTTATGTAAGTTTTGTAAAGCGAGTAAAGAAATTTAAGAACAAAATACAGATTTTCTTTTTCTCGGATTCTAATCTGACCGAAATTAAAATTTCCCACAAGAAGAAGAAATTAAGAGAACGGCGTGAGAAGAGAAATTGGAAGCTGTCAATATTATATGAACATTGTTTTCTGCATTGTGTAACAAACTGTGACCCTTGTTTCCCAATGGAAACAATTATGAATAGATTACGTAATGTGCTGTCATATTTTTTGTCTAAAGATGCGTTTTGTTTTTCTTCACTTAGAGGAAACTCTGTGAAAAGCTTCCTACTTAAGAAAATGTGTAAATTTTAGAAATTTGCATGAGTGTTAACTAGGCAGAGATATACATGTGTGGGTGTGCTTCTTTCTGTGTTTGTGCATATGTGTGTATGTGTGTGTATGTGTATGTGTGTGTATGTGTGTGTGTGTGTATACATACGCACAACTGAAAAGTTTCGGGCTTCAATGATATCGCTGAAGGCCTGGTTGAAAGCCTAACCTCCGGAGTTGTTTTACAGGGCTTAGAAAAACTGAAGGATCACTGCAATAAGTGTATGTATCTTAGAGCGGAATAAGTTGAATGAAATTATAACTAATCTATCCCCCTGTATTTTATTTATCCCACGTCAGGTGCAATACAGTATTCCTCATGCTGGTATTGTTATGTAAGGTAGTAATATATAAAGGAGAAAACAAACTGTATATACAGGTCGATGTAACAACATTAAGTGGCACAGCTGAATTGGAAAAACATAAAGAAGATTAATATAAGAAATCCTTGTAGTTCTTCTATTGATAGTCGATGTGATTGTGTTGTTTATTCTTATTGTTGTGTCTTAAACCTTTGCTAGCTCTAATCGAACATGCCTTTAATGAAAATCGTTCCAACCGTATTTATCCCAACTTCTGTTGTTGAATATTGTATAATGTCTCTATGTTTGTTTCCAATGATTTAAAATTTCTTAAAGTTATTTGAGGAAGATTTTTCTTTCATTATCACAATCACTCTTCAAGAATTTATGTTTGATATATGTGTGTCTCCACAAAAATTCCTTTATTTTATCAAATAAATAAAGGTTCATTTATTATTATTATTATTATTATTATTATTATATTATTATTATTATTATTATTATCATCATCATTATTATTATTATTATTATTATTATTATTATTATTATTATTATCATCATCATCATCATTATTATTATTATTGTGTGAGAGAGCAGTGCATGTCATCAAAGTGACACTGGGGTAAAATATACGAAGCCCAGTATACCCATTTTGAGTACCCGTCTGATAAGTGTAAACTAGGAACATGCATCACAGCCATATGTGCACGACATCGTGATCTCATATCAATATAAATAGCACATGACCTTGCAGTTGGGGCCCAGTTAGAATTTACTTCTGGTCAAACAACACATCCCTCTCAAAAGGCCCCTGAATAAGAGTTGTTTAAGGATGTTGAACGAAACACCCATGTTTCCAGAGGTGAATTATTCAAACCCCAAAGAATCCCTCTCAACACATTGCTATGATGCTCCCCCACTACCTCTACTCGTGATCAGAGATGCACATATCGTCAGCCACTAAGGAATATGCGCAACTGGTTAAGGTCAAACAAATGACAAGCAAATCTGTGGTACTGAGCAGACAATGTACATAACACTTCCAATCAGTTAAGATCAGAAGCCACGAGAGCCACGACCTGGTACTGCATCCGGACATTTATTATTATTATATTATTATTATTATTATTATTATTATTATTATTATTATTATTATTCAGTAGTTTTATTTTTATAGCGTGCTTTCACTTCACTACCGAGCACAGCTCTGTGTGCCTTGGGTATGTGCTGTGATTTGTTGTGATGCTCTGATCGTTATTGTATGGAAAGTGTTCTGCGTAGGATGTGTGCAGTGCCTAGTAGTGCAATTTTCTGTATGTTATATGTGTTTGTAAGTCCTGGTGTTTTTGTTATGTATTTGTCTGAATATTTTTTTATCATGCCTAATGCACCTACTATGATAGGAATTGTTTCTGTTTTCAGATTCCACATTCTAGTTACCTCTATTTCCAGGTCTTTGTATTTTGAGAGTTTCTCCATTTCTTTTAGAGACACGTTGTCATCAGCCGGTATTGATACATCAATTAGAAAGAACTTTTTTTCTTCATGATCTCTGACAACTATATCTGGTCTGTTGGCCTTAATTTCTCTATCTGTGTGTATCGGCATATCCCAGATTATGGTTGCTTTCTCGTTTTCTGTGACCTTTTCTGGTGTGTGCCTATACCATCTTTTTTCTGTTGTTATTCCATAATGTTGGCATAGCTTCCAATGTATGTAGGTTCCAACTCTGTCATGTCTGTGAATATATTCCTTTTTCGCCAGGACTGGGCAGCTAGAGATAATATGATTTATTGTTGCTTGTCCATCTCCACATATTCTGCAGTTACTTGTAATATTTCTTTTCATTACATGTTTTTGGTAATTTCTGGTGGGGAGGCTTTGGTCTTGTGCTGCAATTAAGAATCCCTCTGTTACTGCTTTGAGTCCTGAGCTTCTCAACCATTGCTGGGATTTTTCTTTGTCTATTTCTTTTGCGTTTAGTTTAGTCCAGTATTTACCATGAAGGGGCTCTTCTTGCCATCGTTTTATCATGGTTCGTTGCTGTTCTATTTTTAGTTTGGATTTCATTTGTTTTATAGCTTTTGTTGTTTCTTCATCTTCTTATTATTATTATTTATTAGGTGGTATGATTTCTTGTTTGTATTTGTCAGCTTCCTTAAATACTGAGAACAGTTTTTTGTTTTGCTCGTGTTTTGCCGCTATCTGGATCAGTTTTCCTTCCTTCTGAAGTAGATATTTTTGCAGTCCTATGGTGGTTATTTTATAGTAGTTTTCCAGCTGTATAAGGCCTCTACCACCTTCTATACGTTGTATATATAGTCTTTCTATGTCAGATTTTGGGTGATGCATCCTAGATCCTGTCATTATTTTTCTTGTTTTCCTATCTATTTTGGTCAGTTCATTTCGTGTCCAGTTAAGGATATTGTAGCTGTAACTTATAACTGGGACAGCTAAGTGTTGATACCTATTATCTTGTTTTTAGCATTGAGCTCTGTGTTTAGTATTGATCTAACTCGTCTATAATATTCTTTTTTTATTTTCTCTTTCATTTGTGTGTGTTGTGTCTTATCTAGTTCATGGATTCCTAAGTATTTGTAAGTTTGGCTTTGGTCTAATTCTTTTATTTCATTGGTTTTATCTAGTGTGATGTTGTTACTCTTAACTAGTTTTCCTCTTTTCGGGGTTACTTTGGCGCATTTTTCTAATCCAAATTTCATATCTATTTCTTTGGTAAATCCATGAACTGTCTTTAATAGTGTTTCCAGCTGTTTGTCATTTGCAGCGTATAGTTTTAGGTCATCCATATATAAAAGGTGGCTGATCGTCTTGCCGTAACATTTATATCCGCATCCAGTTCTATTTAGCATATCAGATAGAGGTGACAATGACAAGCAGAAAAGGAGTGGAGAGAGCGGGTCTCCCTGGAATATTCCTCTTCTAATGGGGATGTCTTTGGTTTTCATGAGTCCCTCTTTTGTTTGGAGGTGTAGGACTGTTTGCCATTTATTCATAGAGTGCTCTATGAATTTTATGATTGTTGGTGCTACTTTGTTAATGGCTAGGGTTTCGAGGATCCATGTGTGGGGGATGCTATCAAACGCCTTTTTGTAGTCAATCCAGGCCATACTGAGGCCTTTCTTCTTTCTGTGGCTGTCTTCAGTTATGGCTTTATTAATCATTAGTTGATCTTTACAGCCATATGAGCCTTTGCGGCATCCTTTCTGCTCTTCTGGGAACAGTTTGTTTTCGTCCAGGTGCTTGTTCAGCCTTTGTGATATCACTGCAGTAAATGCATTGAACATAGTAGGGAGGCAGGTTATTGGTCTGTAGTTTTCGGCAGGTTATTGGTCTGTAGTTTTCGGCAGGTTATTGGTCTGTAGTTTTCGGCAGGTTATTGGTCTGTAGTTTTCTGACAGGTTATTGGTCTGTAGTTTTCGACAGGTTATTATTATTATTATTATTATTATTATTATTATTATTATTATTATTATTATTACTATTATTATTATTATCATCATCATCATCACCATCGTTATTATTATTATTATTTGCTATTTAGTCATTATTGTTGATAAAAAATGATACTTCAATCGGAAAATAAAACTCGCATATACGATTCTGTAGAATTTTACCACCTTATCTGTTCTGAGATCTAGCTCGTATTTATCGCCGCTCGCCTACATTTTCCATTCAATTAGTAGATATTGATCGTCATAAAAATGAATAACCAGAAGGATCGTTATACACGTTTGGCAACATATTCAGCAGAGGCGAAATTAAATATTGTAACATATTGAAAAAGTTATTGATTATTAAACCAAAAGTAGAGACAAGGGCATTAAATATCAATTATCTAGTGTCGGGACCAATTTACCTTAGCTCCCACGCTAGTATAGTAATAAAATGACATGCGATATGCGTTGGAAATGTATGCACAACATTTAGTCGACAGTCTTCATTATTTCTTAAACGATTAAGAATAAAACACACGCGCGAACACCCCCACGCGCCCACCTCCGCGCACACGCCCACACACACGCGCACGCACACATGCACACTTACGTACATGTGTTTCTGTATGTGCGCTTGTAGAATATAAAATCTAAGAAGGTAAAAACGAAGACTGATACAGAAAGGTGTTTCTGTGAGATGTATTAAGTCAGGGAGAGAGAAGGAGGTGAATACCTGAGAGAAATAGGTTGGAAGTAATACTGAAAGTAAAAAGAACCGACGTACACTAGAATATTTTGTTTAAATTCCGCTACTAATTGAAACCACATTTTCTGATTTATGATAACGCTATTTCGAATTTTTTTGCTGAAATTCAAAGCAGAACTCTAAAGCCCTTGAGAAAGAAGACGATGTTTATGGCAATTTAAATAAGGCTGAAAAAGATTGATGTTATTAAGTCAATTTACCAACTTCATGCTTGAGGAACATTCTAAAATTCGGAAAGTTAAGAAGTCAGCAAGATATATATAAGAGTAAAAACTATTTTATCATTTTCCTCTAAACACACATATTTCCGGAACGTAGTAATTTAACCAGACCGTATCGATATAAGTTTTGAGGAGGCATTAATTTATATCGTATGGACTATTATCAAAACTCATGTGTAGATTTGATTATTAAGACGCTGAAATGTTAAAATACATAGCGAAATCACTTCATGTATTTAAATGCGTGCCCGTGTCTGTAGTTCTATATATATACGTATGTTTACATACAGACAATGATGCATGCATGTATAACATAAATATACAGAGTAATCGGAAGTCAAGCTCACATCTAATATATATATATATATATATATATATATATATATATATATATATATATATATATATATATATATATGTATATTTATACCTAGACACACATACACACATATAAATATATATGTATATATTATATATACGTATATATATGTATCTATGTATTACACGCCCACCATATATATATATATATATATATATATATATATATATATATATATATATATATATTAATCACAAGCCACTTCAGACCACTTAAGTTAATATATATCATAATCAAAACACGTCAGAGAATACTTATATACATCATAGTAACTACATTTGGAAATTTTTTCTTGCAGAAAATCAAATCTATTTAAAAACATGAATTGTAAATATAGAATAAAATGATAAAATATATAATGGTTTCAAATTTTGACGCAAGATCAGCAATTTCGTGGAAGTAATTTGATCACATCGACCCCAGTGCTTAACTGGTAATTATTTTATATACCTCGAAAGGCAAAGCCTTGCTCAGCAGTATTTGAACACAACATGTAGAGGGGCGAAATATAAAATATATTAATTTGTGTTTATTAATGAACGTAAGGCGTAACATCGTACGTGTTTTTACATTATGACCCACATGAATTTGTTAAATTATTTTTAAAAATAAAACGCTGCGAAATTAAATATTCTCTAATTGAAAACTTCAATCGGTAAGTACTCGATACAATCAATTCTATTTGACTAATCGATTTTGAAATGTTAATTTCTACGAAGTTAATTCCTTCAGTGTCTTTCAGCTTCATTAAAACAACACAACACGAAACGAAACAAAACAAAATAATGTTTATAAATAGTGAATGAGTTGTTTAGCCATTGGTCATTTCTGATTGAACATATCTATGATGCAATACATTCCAAGCGTGACCATTTCCAATTTTGTCAGTCTACTTAAACTGAAGTGTTCTTTATTTAAGATTGTTGATGTGATTTGTGAGAGATGTATGGCTGTTATTTTTGGTAGATCGAATGCATACAGACGTATTTCTACCTCGTTGAGTTGACAGTAAAAGTATGAAAAGCAAAAAAGTGAAATATAGCACTCCATTCTCTTCCACCTTATGGCTTTCTTTGGGAACTATAATGAAAGAAAACTCCCTTGAATTGCACATATGCCTGGTTCTAAACGAACGAACAACTGTAGTACCAATCTACGTCGCTTAATTATAGCCAAGTCTATATTTAATGATTGACTGTATACTTAATATGAATTATGATATAATATAAAAGCTAATATGATTACCTTATAGTAGAAACGTGGTGTGAAGAAAAGAAAAACATTGGATTTTTAACAAATGGTATTTTACACTGATTTTTGGCAAGTACAGGTGACAACATTGTACAATTCTGTCCTTCTTAATTAGGTCTCCTCCCCAGAGCAGAAGCTTTGCCGTACTTGCCAAATGATATTAAAATTATACCGGAGTGCTAAAACGTACATGACTAGACATTAAAAATTAACTGAGGCGCCATCTTCACAAAAACAGTCAAGCTATTGACATTATGATTAATATAGTCCGGAAGCAAAATTATGATTAAAATTAAGTTCTCTACGCTATTGAGAGCTATCAGTGTTAATGCCACAACGCGGCATCTACTGTTTTCTAACAATTTACAGAGACAAAGAATGTCCACCACCTGCAACTAAGATAAATTTCGCAAATATTTTGATATCAGACTACTTCGTTAACCATGACAGGATTTCTGTAAATCAAATTTTCATAACAAATATTTTGCTCAGCTGCGATGATAGAAAACAGAACTTGTAGAAGCTACTGTGCAGTGGGGGTGAAAAATACTTGCTTCAGCCAGTCAACATTTTCTTACCAGAACCCTGGATCCCCAGTCCTGACGCATCGGCAGCCCTGAATGTGATAGCACGAGCGAATAAAAGTTGTCCGATTCTATTGATACGGCCTGGTTTCCGCAGTTTCCTGTTTCTAGCTACCTCGGCAGGGTAGCCTCTTCCTCCTTTTGCAGTGGGGTTTCCAACAGTTCTTGGCAAACACGAAAGAAACAAATTGAGGAATACCTGAAGTCCTCGTCCTGTAGCACGTCAAGATCAGCGCCATGGATCGAAAAGCGTGTAATAGCATCATCACAGTCTGTCAACCAGCGACACTTATTACAGTTTGAGAAGACAGCCTCTCTCTCCTGTTCCAGGCTTGGGATTTTTATATTTCATTAAATTTTACATCACATTACACGGTGCGGTGGTGGGGGTGGAACTACAATTCGCAGAGATTGAAACAAACTTTTACAATGTATCACTTGAGATACAATAATCCAATTTCTGTAGATAACACTGGTCAACATTATCTTTGGTGCCAATAAACAAAACACGTTTTTTTTTAGCTAATTCCAGGACGTCGCACCGAAAAACTCAAAGCAGGAGTGATTGATGGTCCTGATATCAGAAAACTCATTAAGGATGATGAATTTGTTAATTCAATTAATGACTTGGAATTATGCGCTTGGCCATCCTTTGCTAACGTGGTGAAAAACATCTTAGGCAATCGCTGGGCCGAAAACTACAAGGGGTTAGTGGAAAACCCGTTAAAAAGTCCACAGGTCATAGACGCTAATATGGGAATTAAGGTTCATTTTCTTACATAGCCTTGTAGATAAATTTCCGGATAATTGTAGCGATGTGAGTGATGAGCAAGGTGAACGATTCCATCAGGATATCAAAACAATGGAAGAGTGCTACCAGGGACGGTGGGACAAACGAATGATGGCTGACTACTGCTGGAGTATCAAAAGGGACTTAATTAACATTGAACATTACCGACAATCTAGAAAGAGAACATTTTTACCATAGTTCTTATGTTCACGAAGATTTTATTTCTGTTGTTAGTTTATTTAATGATTTGATGAAAATACTTGTTCGTTTTGGCATATTCGCTCGTGTTATTTTTCAAGACTTAGGGTGTGATTGTTATTGCAAAAATAGTATTTCTCAATAAGCAGACCAATATGTGTTGGCCTAAATACGAATTGAGAGGTTTCTACGATTTTACTTTGAAGAATATTGCCATCGACCAATATCAAATATACAGAAAACAAATGAAAAAAAAAATTTTGTCCAAAAGTGAGGCATTTCTGTGCAGCAAAATCGGTAGCTAACCAAGAAAAATAAGGTCATTTCCAGATTCAGCGCCCTCAAATTAGCTAAAACAATTTTCGGTGTCTCGACACCATTTCAAACAATTTTTTTTTGTTTTGTTGATCAGTTTAACCTATTTCAGTTAGGCGTCGTGACGATCCAAAATTTATTGTATTAGATTCCATGAAAAAAAATGCAATAAATGTTCGACTCACTAAGAAAATGTAGGTAGGCCTCCATCCTCTCTTCCTCGCACCGTTTTCAGAGTTCCTGACAAATGCAATGGGCGTTGTCCCATCTTATTTCAATTAGCTATAAAGATTATATATAGTTGCTTTGACACAACTGAGAGAAGTGAAATGTGACTTACCATCATTTGATATTCAGTCGCAAATATATTTCGAACAAAAAACAATGGCTTTCTACTAGTACTAGCTGAAGTAATGAATTGCTATATTTTTCTTTAGTATATGATACCGTCTCGAAGCTACAAGTATAATAAACGCATAATGCGTCAAATTATGATGAATGGGTTTCAAGTTGTTTTCTTTTTATTTTGGTAGTATTGAAGCTCTTAATTCATTAGAATTTCATTATTCAACAGAAATTTAAACCGGAAGACAGTAAAATGTTTCTTGAAATACACTGAGACATTTCATACGTGAAGATAATGACGTAAAATTGGACAAAATGGATATGTTATGAAAATGGCGGCTCCAACACAGTAAGAACCTTGGCTAATCGATTGTACTTATTTAAATGTAAGTAGGTAAATTATTATTTCTAAAGCTATAGTTATATTTATTCTTTGAAAGAACGTTCTTCTTCCAATTATTTAATTATCTGCAACCCTCAGACATATAGCAATCACAAGTTCATTTGAAAACTATACAAACTCCTTCATCTTTTCTCCATTTTATTATCTTCTATGTGCCTTCAACGACTAATTCAAAAATGTAGTCCCCAGACATACGAAAAGAAGACATAATATAATTTTTCTTTTCAGAATTCCAACTTTGGAAATTTCTTATTATATAGATTAGAAACCTGTGATAACCACAAGAGGAAGATAATGTCAATAATCACTTCAAGAAATACGTTCTCAATATCCATTAGTTTAACTCTAATCTTACTCGCAATTTAGCGAAAGGTTTACAGCAAGTGCAGTGCTAATAAGATTGAAACTGTAGAGTGGGGATTCTATTCCCTTGATGACATGATGAACAGTAAAATCATTTACTATTATTGGATGCGAAGATCTCTTAATATCAAATGATATTCCCTGTAAGACAAAGTTATTCAAAAGAAATACTCACATTCTGCTCAAAACATTACCATCTGTTTACACCTTTGTTTAACATTATATGAGCTCCTAGCTTTCTTTCATATGTCCTCCTCTCCCCCCTCTCTCTCTATATCTTTATACTTTTCCCAGTGCCTTCACCTCCAGTGCTCTATTGCGGTATCTTTATGTTCACCCAACTTAGAAGGCCAGTAACTTCATATCTATAAATAAGTGCATATAATCACGAGCACACAGTAGGACATTAATACAAAGAACGGTCAACTATAAATAGGTGATAAATGCATTTTCAAAGAGATTTAGAAACATACATACACCTATACACACACACGCACGCGCACACAAACGCACACACTCACACATAAGTAAATAGATATGTGTAAATGATTATTTACCTGTTTAAGTATTTATATATATAAGCATATGAATATGTATGTATGCATGTATGTATTTCTATACATCTCTCTCTCTCTGTACCTTTCTCTACCTGCTCTCACTCTGTGCATATATATATATATATATGTATATATATATGTACGCCACGATAGATCGTTAGCCACTACACACATTTTTTCTCTCCTTGTTTCTCTCTTTTTCCCTGTGTCCCTTTCTGTAGAAGAGCGTAGGCTCGAAACGTAAAAGACCTTTTCATTTACCGAGCGTTATACTAATACATCTGTTTGTTTTCTACACCACCTGTTTTCGTCTTTTGTTTTTTCGTGAACTCTCCCTATATATATATATATATATATATATATATATATATATATATATATATATATATATATATATATATATGTGTGTGTGTGTGTGTGTATATATATATAAAGTCCAAGTTAATGGTTCGCGGTCCGACGTCTCCAATGCGAGCAGTGGCGTGCCTCAAGGTTCAGTGCTTGGGCCCTTCTTGTTCTTAGTCTTCATAAATGACTTGCCCGACGACCTCACGCAACACACCCTTCTATTTGCCGACGATATCAAACTGGTCGCTCCTCGCGGTAATATAGAGGATCTTCGTCGATGCCTCCACCAAATTTGGAAGTGGTCTAACAATTGGGACCTGTGTCTGAACGTGTCAAAGTGCTGTCATCTGCCTGTCGGCTCTACTCCTGCAACTCAACTTGATTTCGAGCCGGGTCGTCTGCTGCTGGAGAGGACCGATCAGGTAAAGGACCTAGGTATCTTGGTGGATTCCTCCTTTTCGCCTTCGGCCCAGTGCGTCCATGCTGCCAACAAAGCACGCGGAATTCTGTTCTTGATTCGACGGTCATTCGGAATGCTCACAGCAGCCATATTCCTACCACTCTATGTCACGCTGGTGAGAACCATATTGGAATATGGGATTCAAGCCTCTTCTCCTTATCTCCTCAAAGACATACAGCATCTCGAAAGAGTCCAGAAGCTGGCTACCCGCATGGTTCATGGTCTCAAAAATTTGTCCTACGAAGAAAGGCTGAGGACGCTCGACCTTTATTCTCTTGAAAAACGCCGCCGCCGTGGTGATCTCATTCTCGCCCACAACATCATAAGCGAAAGTGTAACCTCTCGAAAGAGCTGTTCTTCACTCCTGCTCCAGAGCGTCGGCTGCGGGGTCATTCTGAAAAGCTCTACCTGCGACGATTTCATCTCAATCGAAGGAGAGGAGCTTTCTCCGTCCGGGTTGCGGATCCGTGGAACAAGCTGCCAGACGAGATGGTGATGATGCCGACGACCGCTTTGTTCAAAGCCTCCCTTGACCTCAAGTGGCCTGAACTCTTTACATGAACACCACCCTGTACTTAACTCCATGTCCCCCTACATGGCCTTGCTATTTGCTTTTGAGCCAAATTAACTAACTAACTAACTAACATATGTATATATATATATATGTATATATATATATATATGTTCTAGATATTATAACGAAAAGTGGAGAATTAATCGTCTTCAAATTTTGTATATTACAGTATTGTTCTCATCCGACGTGTGTTTCGCGTCACCCAGCTTCATGGGTAAAACTTTGAAAAAATGTGCAGATGTGTAGAGCTCAATTCACCTACCCACATCGATTAAACATTGTACAAGGTTGCATAGAAATGACTACCTTGGATGAATAAATATAGCAGCTGAAACAAATAGTTACTCATATATTCTACAAGGAAGAGTATTAGGGCATTTATCCGACAGAAACACGCATTGAATTGGCAAATACTGAAATTACGTTGTAATAAGCAGAATTTGAAGACGTAAAAATCATTCATTCTTCATACCTCCCAGCTATAATCTAGCTGATAATTTTCTTACTTTGTAAAATACTTCTATGTATAAATGGGATAAGGTCAAATTTAGCCGAAACACCCATTAGAGGCGTATGTATATGTATATATCTACATATGCATGTATGTACGTTGTGGAAAGAAACGGAACCAGGAACAAGTATCTAAAATATGCCAAAATAGGAAACATCAAGCGAACAGCAAATAGAAAATCGACTTGCGTTGCTTAAAAATACATGTGATTTCGACCGCGACAGTATCGCTTCGAAGTTTTGATGCTAATTGACAATGACTGAATCTTACGATACACTGACACGATGATAGCAAGACAATATAAAAAAACATGTGTTTACAGGAAAATTACAAAGGACAGGCAGCTAAATAGCAAGACCTACAACACTTGACGTGAATGTGTACTCTTGAATGAGATTGTAAGAGACGGTAAAACATTGATGACAAGAAAGAGTATACTAAGATGTTTGGCTCGATTTACAGCAAAGAGCACAATGAGATCGAGTTTAAAGTGAGGAGAGATATAATATGTACTGCCTCCAGGATAGCGAATAGGTAAGTTACAGATAACTAGAAATGGAGAAGGAATGAATGGAGAATTTAAGAATTTGCGAGTATCTAATTTGTTAATTACTGGTGTGTGTTCGGGGATATTGGTTATTGGAGATAATTTTCATTCATATTCATCAGAGACTCCGTTCCTTCGTTGCTGGTTATAGCTGTGAGGCTGGAGAGGCCAGCTGCGTGGAGAAATAATATATATATGTATGTATACACACAAGCAGTACATGGTTTTCTATTGGTTTCGAAGATGACTGTTTGGTTTGTTTAATCAGCTGAACAACCATCACATTTATAATATACGAGACTAGATATTCTACAGAGAAATATCCACTTAACGTAATTCTCAAGAAGGATCAATGAGACGCATCTTATGACATGATAAGTTGTTTGTATGGACGACAGTGTCAATTCAGTGATGTTCCCCGCACATGAATAAGATGCCATAAGGCGTAATCATATCTAGGTAGGCAAGAATGTAAAGTCTTAACAACTTGGTCACGTTTGTGACCATGAGAAGCCTCTCACATATAGAATTGTGATGGGGCATTGACATGGGACGTAAAAATATAGAAATGCTAACAATCATATAGAGTATTTATATGGTTTCAAGACGTTTATTTGAAGAGTAACATAAATATAGAGATATGTACATAGACTCAAATAATTTTGCGTAGACGGACAGAAAGACCACATTATGGAGTGATTTATGCAGTGCACGCATACAAATGCGTGCATAAGCGCATGCATTTTGAAGCATGTGGATACACATACATGCATACATACATACATACACACATGTATATATATATATATATATATATATATATATAAACACACTCACATACACACATACCCACACATATATATAACCAAAGTATGAGTGTACGAAACAGGTAGAGTAAACCTACTGAATACTAATATGCTAGGTTTATCTGATATGCTTCCATAATGTTTGTTAGTCACGCATATGGTAGACTATACTTATCCAAAATAACTCTCAGTCGCTAAAACATAAGACCATTATTCAACCGATGGGCAAAAAGTGTGTGTGTGTGTGTGTGTGTCTATGCGCGTGGATGCTTGTGTGCGTGTGCATGTGGTTGATTTTATTAAAATTTAATATGAATATTTTATTAATTATCATCCCCTGAAAAACTGATTCATAGCATAAGGAGGAGTCGTGTAGGGTAACAGAAAATCTTTATTACTAAGGGAAACATCCTTGCATATACTTTCTTGGAATACTTTAATCGTAGCTCTTAAACAGAATCCACTTTTACAATGTGCCGATCGCTGCACAAAATGTAATCATACAAAAAAAGTTTCTAAGATAGGCGCAGGAGTGGCTGTGTGGTAAGTAGCTTGCTTACCAACCACATGGTTCCGGGTTCAGTCCCACTGTGTGTCATCTTGGGCAAGTGTCTTCTGCTATAGCCCCGGGCCGACCAATGCCTTGTGAGTGCATTTGGTAGACGGAAACTGAAAGAAGCCTGTCGTATATATGTATGTATATATATGTGTGTGTTTGTGTGTCTGTGTTTATGTCCCCCTAGCATTGCTAGGTGTGTTTACGTCCCCGTTACTTAGCGGTTCGGCAAAAGAGACCGATAGAATAAGTACTGGGCTTACAAAGAATAAGTCCCTGGGTAGATTTGCTCGACTAAAGGCGGTACTCCAGCATGGCCGCAGTCAAATGACTGAAACAAGTAAAAGAGTAAAAGAGTAAGATCTTTACGTTTACTACGACAAGGGTTACAGTTGATCCGATCAACGTAGTTCGCCAGGAGATTCAGTGTGACACAGACTGTGACAAGGATGATATGCAGGTAGTACATACTTTTGCCAGCTGAGTGAACTTGAGCAACGTGAAATAAAGTGTCTTGTTAAGGACACAACGCGTCACCAAGAATCAATCTAATGGCTTTAGATCCTCAGCTGAAACTCTAAACATTAAGATACGTGCCTCGGACACAAGGGAAAGTCCAAAGTAATTTACTGGTATTTCATTTTATCGACACTGCAGGTATGAAAAAGTACGTCAGAAATTCCGTGACTTGAACGTGAATTTAACGTCCCGGAATACATCAAGTAATTTTTTAAAGCGGTATCTATTCCGGCCGTTCAAAAACTAGTGTATGTATGTGTGTGTGTGTGTGTGTGTATGTGTGTGTGTGTGTGTGTGTATGTATGTGTGTGTGTGAGTGTGTCTGTCTGTCTCTCTGTGTGTAACATAAAATTCAAACTGAGATAATAAACAAAAAGTATAATAATACAAATAACATTTACACTTACACAGGAATAAATCTTCCAGAGATTTCCTGATAAATCACCCAAATCTAAATGTATCTCATCAAATAGAATGTCCTTGCGATAATTATCAAGTTCAGTCAAATACAGCTATAATAATGTTATTACTAATGTCCATTGGTCAGTTAATCGCTGATTAGTTTGAGCTATTAAGTCAGCCGTAGCAAGAGCCGCTACCACTGAAAACTGTAGAAACTTTTTGAACTTATATTTAGCTTCATAATTGTGTAATGTTTTATGTAAGCAAAGAATCGTTATTGGCGTTGTGTCTCATTACTTCTATTAGTTGGCAGACTCATTTGCGTGTTTGAGAAAATGCTTAGCGGTCTTTCTTTCAAACGTTACGATACCACCGATGTCAACTTGCTTTCCAACATTTAGGGGCCAATAAAGTAAAGCACCTGTCAATGATTGGGGGCGATGTAATCGACAATTCACTACCCCTTAAACACGCTGGACTTGTGTGAAAATTTGAAACCGTTAAGTCATCTTTACTTTTTATTATTTTAATGTCGATAAAACAAGTACCTACTGAGCACTGGTATCAGTTTTATCCTTTAGTCCCCTTCGCAACAAGTTCACGTCGTGTGTCCACAGTAAAGTGGATTATTAATAGGCATCGATCTAGTGTAATCTTTAGCACGTCGGATAAAATGCCATACAACATTTCTTCCGAATCTTCAAGATCTTGTTTCAAATCCAAGGGAGGTCAACTTTGCCTTCGATTCTTTTGTGATCGATAAAATAAAGTACTAATGAAATAATCTCGAAAAGGTAATCGTTTTACCTCCCCTTCTAAAATTGTTGAGGGTTTTGCCGAAATTTATAACCATTGTTATTATTATTATTATTATTATTATTATCATTATTATTATTATTATTATTATTATCGACCTCAAATCGGCTGAGGTTGATTCTGCCTTTCATCATTTCGGGGTTGATGAAATAAGTAGCAGTGGAGCGTTGGGGTTGATGTAATCGACTTAAACCCTGCCCCTTCTACCCTTGTTCCTATAATAAAAAGCATTATTATTTTTATTATTATGATTATTATTATTATTATTATTAGTAGTATCGACCTCAAATCGGCTGAGGTTGATTCTGCCTTTCATCATTTCGGGGTTGATGAAATAAGTAGCAGTGGAGCGTTGGGGTTGATGTAATCGACTTAAACCCTGCCCCTTCTACCCTTGTTCCTATAATAAAAAGCATTATTATTTTTATTATTATGATTATTATTATTATTATTATTAGTAGTAGTAGTAGTAGTAGTAGTAGTAGTAGTAGTAGTAGTAGCAGCAGCAGCAGCAGCAGCAGTAGCAGCAGTAGTAGTAGTTAGTAGTAGTAGTAGTAGTAGTAGTAGTAGTAGTAGTAGTAGTAGTAGTAGTATAGTAGTAGTAGTAGCAGTAGTAGTAGTAGGGCAGTGCGTCGATGGAATCATTACTGCGTAGGGCTATATGCCTAGTGGCATTTCATCCGCCTGTACGTTCTGAGTTCAAATTCCGCCGAGACCGACTTTGCCTTCCATCCTTTCTGGGTCGTTAAAATAAGTACCGGTGAAACACTGGGGTCGATGTAATCGCTGGCCTTGTGCTAAAATTTGAAAGAATTAATATTTGTACTAATAGAATTGTGCTGACTAGGCCATACAGCGACAACTGTGTCAAGTCATTACACAAAGTATCTTGGAATATCAAAAATTCCCTCAATCATGTTGCTAGCAAACCATGTTTGTAGTGCAGTGGAGATCATTTTTCTTAATCTATACTTCGCACCAGAGTGATAGTCTTATTTACAGCAATTGCAATAGCTGTAATAATTACTCTACGTAATGTCTCAGTAGAATATCTCTCTAAAACAGTAAATTTGTTTAGAATGCCTAAAAATGACAATGCAATCTTGTTTGAAGAGCATCAACTGTAGGATATCAGACATACCAGGGTACCTCAGCTGCTTAACTGTGAGTACGCTGCATAGACTTGCAGGGAAGAGTTGCCACTAATAATACGAAGGATAAGGTAAGACGTTAGTCTCTCCCGCAGACAATGAATGAGAGCAGTGTATAAAATTTCTTCATGGAAGCAAGGAGGGACCAGAAAGATAATAATGAAGGGAATCTGCCTAGAAACAAGAGTAACAAAGAAAAAAATGTTCATAGGGTAGAACTAGAGTTTGTAAGCTAGATTTAAGGAAGCTCATCTTAGAGAACATAATCAAAATCTGCATGGATAATACGTGCTCCATATATCGTAGATAGTGTAAACAGTGTACTACCGTCAGCGTGGTTGCTGGCATCACCACCGCTGACACAACCAGCATCAAAACCGCAACTACTATCACTGCCTATGTCACATTTAGCATCACAAACGCTACCACCACTACCACTGTCGTCATCGTCGTTATATTGTTTATGTTCCAGAAATTTCATAATTTCTTTCTTAGTCTACACTCTACACGTTTGTCTAGCACGTTTTGAAAGTATTCGGTATATGAATATATTTAATCACACAAATATCTATGCTTGAATGGTTCGAAATTATATCATTTTTCAGTTATATAAACTTGATAGAATAAATAACTCCCTTTGACACAAGTCTACCTTACATCGATAAACATACCGAGAGAGAAAGATCCGATCTCCAGTAAAAAACAGTCCATGTGATCGGTCTTACTTTCGAAAATAATTTATAATGGAACCTATATTGCGAACTATCAGGTCGTTCAGAATGAAATGTCCGATTTTGGACTGACAGATTATTTTAATTTATTTCAACAAAAAGCGATGTAATTAATCAAAGTATGCACCTAAATTATCAAAAAAGTTTGGCATCTTATTAATTGCTTATCTATGGCGGTAGAGAAGAATTCTGGAGAGCAAGAGGTAATGATATCACGAAAGGTTGTTTTTGTATTTTCTTCAGGTTTCAAGCATTTTCCTTTAAAATTGTTGTTCAATGCCTTGATGGTCAGTTGGTGCGAGGTCTGGTGAATATGGTGGATGGTAGAGTACTTCAAAGTTCAGTTCCTGTAACATGAATAGCGTTCTTTGCGAAACATGTGGTCGAGCATTATCTTGCAAGAGAATTGACCTGCCTCTATTGATCAATTTTGGTTGTTTAATTACATGTTCACTCACCATTTCCTTCAATTGGGTGATGTATGCATCCGCTGTAATTGACTTACCAGGTCTCATGACGCTGTAGTGGATGACACCAGCTCTGGATCACCAAACAGATACCATTAGCTTTTTTTTATGAATATTGTCTTCTGGATTGTGTTTTCGTACTTCATCTCTATCCAACCACAGTGCAGGACGCTTACTGTTGTTGAAAATAATCCATTTGGGTCACACGTAACAATACTATAAAAAGGCGGTTCGCTTTTATGTCGTGATAGCGAAGCACATCAAATTTCAAGATGACGATACTCGTTGAGTTCGTGTAGTACCCACTTGTCCAGCTTCTTTTCTTTGCCGATTTGTTTCAGATGGTCCAATACAGATGTAGTTTGAGATGTATCAACTTCGGCTACAGTTTTCAGTCCTCATTATCCACCTTGGTGTCAGGTCTACCATGGGGCCGATGTTCAAGAGGACAGTTACCAGACCAAAACTTCTTAAATTCTCAAACCATCGACGTACAGTGCGCTCATTCGCCACAGCTTCATCAAACACCTCATTGATGTTTCGAGTTGTCTGGGATACATTGGCTCCACGACAGAACACATATTTGTAAAGAACAAGAACTTTTGTTTTATCCATAGGTTCAAAAACGTTGATTTACAAAAGAAAACTCACAATATAATCAGGCACCATGAATTGCATTTCGAAAAGTGATGATTTAACACTTCAATGTTGTCATAAAAAAATTGCCAGGACAAAACATTAGAGTTAACGACTGTCAAACTTAGTACATGAGAAAAATCAAACATTTCATTCTTACTGACCAGATGCTTACATATTTAGAAGCATGCATATAATACGTATATAAGCAAACATCATACGCGACACAAAACAGGCTATTTAGATACGTTGAAGAAATTCTGCAACATCTCACAACTGTTCTGTAACAAATGAACTCACTTTCGACCAGCTCGTCATTGAAAAGCTCTTCGTTGTATCGCTAATAGCTAGATTTTTGCTCCATGGTCTGAGTTGTTGAATGCGATCACTAGCTAACTCTATATGAGAAGTTTTACAGTATTCATGCCAAAACTATGTTGTCTTACTACGACAAATCTCATACTGGAGAAGGTAACTTCTCGTCTATTTTCAGGCCTATTGAAGTCCCTTATCTTTCCTGCAAATATAAACAAGTTAACATCAAGGGAATTACAAAGACTTCTTTTGAAATACAGGAAACCATGTCTCGTTTTGATATTTCACATCGATAGTGATGTACTCATGTACTCTACAGAAGGTTTTTATAACAAAAATTTTGCACTAGTGAAAATATATTTTAAATATAGTTGAAAATTTGTACTGCAATAGAGATTCCCGAAGCCAATTTCAAAATAGAAAGAAAGAGAGAGAGAAAGGAAGAAAACTGTGGTTCGTAAATGGACGCTACGAAATAGACGCCTCGCTGTAAACTGATCTGAGTGTAGTGTAAATAATAACACAGAATATGAGAATATTATGCAGATTAATATTTAGCATTATAAACTGGCGCTGTTTCAATTTGTTTCTTATGACCAAGAGAATATCCACACTCACCGAACTCTCCTATACACCATTTCATCATATTACTAAAAGGAAATGTTTGACTGTAGTATTAGTCTGCAATTTAAATAATACTCACTCTCACTCGCTCATTTTCTATTCTATGCATATCCGAATCTTCCCTTTCTCTCTCTGTCTCCCTTTGTATGTGTGTATGTATATATACATATGTGTGTATATATATATATATACATATGTATGTATGTATATATATGTATATTTATATATATATATATATATATACATACATACAGATAGACACATACATGCATGCATGCATACATACATACATACATGCATACATACATACATATACACATACACACTAACATATAATTCTGCCTGTGTATATGTACTTATATGAGTTTGAACGTGTTCCTTTAAATATATGGTTGTGTTCAAATATTATCTTTTTTTTTATAGATTTGCCGTTCCTCCAAAGTTATCTTGGATGACTAAAATTTTACCTCTAAATTTATATTGGATATTTCGATATCTTCATAGTCTAATTTTGAAGAATTGAATATATTTATCGTATGTATTGTTTCTTGAATACCGATTGAAGTCAAGTAGATTCTTTCCACTAAAGCTTTTATTCGCTACACTCGAAGTAGTTAATAAAATGCTGGAGAGGCTACGGGTTCTGTACAAGTACTTCAGCTGTAAATATAAACTTGTTCATAATTAAGAAGAGCATAATACTAAAACATAAATACAAAATATTTAGCAATTGCTTTGATGATATTTTCTCCATTTGAAATTTTCGTTGATAAAATTGAAGGCGTTGACAAAATAAGGGAAGAACTGCTAAACGGATTTGTACAAAAATTTAACATACAAAATAATATAATATATTGAACCTGTTTGTTAGATGTAAATATATAGATCGAAACAAGCAGATAACATCACGTTGGTATACACCAAAGAATTAAACAAATACATATATCTACAAGGAAATAGTGACTGCACACTCAGTTATAACATATCGACTATAAAATTACTGTTCAGAAGAGTATTTATATTCACGTCTAGAAGCAATGTTGTAGATATATGAATTGAAACAATCATCATTTAACACCGATATTTTGTCAGAAGCTGACTACAAAAATAATGCATGAGATAGAATAGACACAATAAAAATACGCAAACCTAAAATATATACTATTGGAGGAATGATATTTATAATATCTATGGAACAGATGAATTCATAATCCAAAACCTCCTAAATTGAAACTCGTAATACATTACACTCAATGTATTATATATAATTCATTGTATGCCCAAAAGTTAAACTTTTGAACACACTACAAACACAGCAAAAATATAGAAAATGTGCTTATCGATAACAAACCGGAAGCATGTAAAGCACAAAACAATCTTAGAACGGCCAAGGGGACCTATAAATTTCAATATAAAACGAAAAGTTGCAAACATCTGTTTTCTAGCAGTTATGTTGGCCATATAAGGAAAAGACTCATCTGGTAGGTCTTTCAAATACTTAGAAGGTGCTATTCAAAACCATTACACATCAAAAAGAAAAGTATATTAAAAATACTAACGGTGAATACTTATATACTCCATAAAATCCTACACAAAATGGAAAATGAATCATGGAAGGCATAATCATATAGCAATACAATGGTAAAATAAACATGTAGACTATTCCCATAAAAACCTCACTTTTTACTGCGACGAGGAATTCAACATGTGGCTGATGATCTATAAGGATCATTGTCACAAAAACTTTAGCCGGACAATCAAGAAAATGTCAACTGATATTGAACAAACAACACAGCCAGCGAATATTTTCAACATTTGAAAATCAGACGACGTTAGCCCGGGACGGTCGAATATGAGATAAGGAATAGTATTGTTTGAAGCAAGACATAAAAAGGCATATAAAGTATTTTCAACGTTAGCTTCATTTGAATACAACGAACACAACACATAACAAATAATTCATAAAGGAATCGGCGACAGAAAAAATGACGGGAATTTTTACAATATTCCAGCGACGTTATAAGAAGCAATACAGATGGCAGATGACAAATAGATTAGGTTCTTTAAAACGAGAATGTGAAGGTCTGGAAAAGTCGAATACGAACATAAGAACGTACCAGACAGATTGTATTAGTAGGAAATGCATCTAATTTTTTTTAAATGTAAAACATTGAAAACCGTCGTATATTTAATGAAAATTATAAAAGGAAAATAGTTAATACGTATATATATATATATATATATATATATATATATATATATATATATATACATACATACATACAAACACGTACACACACATATATATATTTATATTTATAGTGAGAGATTTATGGATATATATATAAATACATATGTATAAGTTTATGCATAAGTATACACATATAATATATATGTATATATACATATATATACATATATAAACGTGTATATATATTTTTGTGTGCGTGTGTGTGAGAGTGTGTGTATGTGAGTGTGTGTGTCTATGTGTTTATGTATTCTCTGTGCTTGAGCACATTTGCATGTATATGAAAACGCACACATGCACATATACATAAATACATACATATACATATATACATATACAAATTTATATACAAATATATATATTTCTTTAATCCACAATATTATATCATATCGAGTTCATGAGAAATGTAATTTGTGTAAAGGAGAAGACTACTCACAAACCATCATAGAAGTTAAAACAAAAATTACCTTTAACACACATAGGAATACATCACTCTAGACTAGTAATATACAACAAATCTTATTATATTTATGTTTGTCTCCATTTTGCTTTGTTATCGTTTAGTGTTTTATGTTTTGGGATGTATTTATTTGTTTTTATTTTTGTTTTCTCAATTTCCACAGTTATGAAGTTCGTGTGGACTGTTCTTTTTCAATCGACCATTAGCAATCTATAATCAATATAATTTGATTGTCTTGTATATATTTCTGTTCTCTTTTATATATATATATATATATATATATATATATATATATATATATATATATATATATATATATATATATATATATATATATATGTGTGTGTGTGATGTGTGTTTATTTCTGTTTTTTTTTTCTTTAGAAATTCACCATCAGTTAAGTATATCTAGTGCAAGGAAATGTTCTAGTTCATTACTATGAAACTATAAAAATTTGCATTTACACACTCGCACGCACTTGAACTTACACATAATGTAAAGAAAGTAAACATTAATAAGAAGAGCACAATAAAGACAGTGTGGCAGATAGCATATATATGTATATATGTGTGTGTGTGTGCGAATGTATGTGTGCGTGCGTGTATGCATATATATATATGCGTATATATATGTATTTATATATACATACATATATATACATGCATACATTTACATATATACATGTGTATATACAGGCATATATGTATATATATATATGTAAATAACATGTGTATGTGCTTGTATATATATATATATTCGTAACTATATATATATAAAACTGTATATATATATATCGATAGGTAGATAGATATGTATATATGTTTGTGTGTTTTTGTGTGTATGTGTATTTGTGTGTGTGCATGTGTGTAGTCGAATGTGTGTGCATCTGTGTGTTTGCGTGCCTCGGCGTCTTTCTGATGTGTGTGTTTCTACTTCTCTGTCTGAGGCTGATACCGCCCACAAACTAGATTTGATCTCGAAATATACTTCAAAACAACAATATCGACTAACTGTCTATTATCAAGTTGGAAATGACTAAATCAATTGGTTGGAAATCGTCAAATTATGCCCTATTCAGTATGGAGTAAGTTTAAATGTCTTAATAAATCGATATTCAATTTTTAGTTATTTCACTATTTATTTTCTTGTTACTTTCGATTTCGTATCGTTTATTATATTGCCCATCAATAGCAATATTATTCACTGAGTAGAGTTATGTGTTTAGTTACAACAATTTCTGAAATTAGAACACACTTTTGAATTCGCGTAAATACATTTCATATGCATAATGCTCCCCCTACACACACATATACATATATATGTACGTGTATGTATATATATATATATATTATATATATATATATATATATATATATAATATATATATATATATATATATATATATATAATTATATATATGTATGTATATATTTGCATGTGTGCATATATACGTGCATACATATATGCATGAAGGCTGCGACTCGAATTCGAGCAATGCCTGACTTACATTATGTGTGAGGGTGTATGTTCAATTACGAGCTTGATTGTTCTCTTCAACATGTAAAAGACGTATATCTTTTAGTTCTACTTCAGATTTACATATTTTTCAATAGATGTGGCATCGATGGTTATGTTGGGCCAAGCTTTCATTCAATCATAGAAATTTTCATAGACTATTTTTCTTCCTTCGTCATCTACCAGGCTTAATATGCATCATATGACGAAGATATCATTCGACATGTTAACAAATAAGCAGCGATGCTTGCGCTTGAAACTTTTTAAAGAGGTGAATACCTTGCAAAGGGCTAATGCCATCTATTAATGACGTTTTCTCTTTCTCAAAAAGAACAAATCTCTGTCATTGTATACAAGTGAAGTCGTGTGTATTAAACATAGAATTTTTCCTGAAGAGAGATGTCTTGACAAAGATTAAGAATCTTTCTTTCCGTCTCAGCTTTTGGATGACCATTGACACTACTGAGTTCATCTGTCACTTCATAGGATGTCCAACGCAAAACCTTTTCCTTACTAAGAAATTTCGTTTATTCGGCCGTTTTCTCTTCCCACTACTCGACTATCTAACGAGCTGTACTTGGTTAAATGTTATCAGTAGCATGTCGCGCACACACACACACACACACACATACACACACAAAGATATATATATATATATGCGTGCCTCAGTTTGTTTTTGATTTTGAGTTTTGTCTAAATGTGTGATCGTGTACCTGTGTGTGCGTATCCTTAGTTGGGTGATCATTTTAACTTTTCTCTATAGAAGCAGAATATAAAGAAATACACCTAAAAAAAAAAAAACACTAATCAAGAACGGTTTTCTTCCATACTGGTATTCAAACAGATACAAACTTGCACCTCACGACAACTACCGAATAATGTTGAACAAAACTGCTCTCGCTTCTAATGTTTGTTAATATGAAGGCACAGCAAAATTTACGTGCATACATTTTTTCAATCTTCCTGGTGTGTGTACAAAAGTTTAAAACCATCATAATTTTATTAATCATGGCAATTTTCCACCACTGTTTTCAATCTTCCCTGATCGCTACTCATGGAAAATAATGTTCTAACAGGCTACGAAAGCAAGTGAAAGAAAAGTTTAGCCACGAGCCCTATATAATGGCTTCAAATTTTGGTACAGTCCCAGCAAGACCAGGGGAAAATATAAGGCGATTACATCGACCCTAATTTACAACTGGTATTCGTATAATCGACTCCCAAAGGTCGACCTCGTTTGAATCGAAAGTCTACATAATACATTAGCTAATACACACTTAATATACTCCAATACTAACCTTGTATGAATTGTATTATATGAATCAAGTAAATACTGACAATGGAATATACCGAAACATTATAGAATCTTCATAAAACACAACAGGAAATATTTCATACCAAGCCTTAGTCAATTGAACATTACACATTACAAAAACACCAGAAATTTTCTTTTATTCTTATGAATTTGAAAACATACAACATATAATGTGTGTGATTTATATATTCAATTGAATATGTGAAAAATGAAAACTTAAGATTTTATGTGCATTTTGGCCCGTATAGGTCCGTCACTGTTCGGCAGACGCACTAATGCAGTGCACTCTAGAAAAGAGGGCATATGAACTAAACAAAAGCATCTTAGAAGGCACCAAATATTCACAGCAGAGTATTCCACACAAAATTAGACGATTAATGGTGGAAGTTAGGCTCATAAAACAGCATATTGCCAAACAAATACCCATAAAACATGTTAGTCGCAAAGAAAAAAATTACAGAAAAAGATTCACGTAAAATCTGAAGATAAGAAAACATTAAATTTTTGTTGCATTGTTTAAGTCTTTCTCATTGCTTCTGTCTACAAAAACTAACAGCATTACACAAATATTCTTACATCAAAAAGACGGTCTGCTAGAAATGCTGATAGTGGATTTAAGAATACTAGGGTTCCTTACAAAAGAAGTTAAAGAAAGTATAAAACTTTGATAAAATTATGAAGCCAAATTGCAAACGCGTACACAATGCAGTATACATGCATATACACATGCAAATACGCACATACATATGCTTACACACAGATATACAATATATTTGTTGCACAAAGTCTGTTACGACGACGATGGTTCCAGTTGATCCGATCCACGGAACAGCCTGCTCGTGAAATTAACGTGCGTGTGGATGAGCACTCCACAGACGTGTGTAACCCTAACGTAGTTCTCGGGGATATTCAGCGTAACAAAAAGCGACAAGGCTGGCCCTTTGGAATACAGGTACAACAGAAACAAGAAGAAATGGTGAGAAGTTGTGGTGAAAGTGTACAGCAGGGTTCCCACCACCTCCTGCCGGAGCCTCGTGGAGCTTTAAGTATTTTCACTCAATAAACTCTCACAACGCCCGATCTGGGTATGGAAACCGCAATCCTACGACCACGAGTCCGCTGCCCTAACCTCTGGGTCATTGCGCCACCACACAGATATACATACAGTCACTTAGAATGAACACAGTCGAAAATATCTTAGAGATAGCAAAGATGCAAGGAATTTATCATATTTACAGATGTGGGTTCGTGCCCCACAGATATTCATCAACAATGTTTTTATATTAAAAGCGTTTTTTAGCCCTACATTCTAGGCACTATTATTCATGAACTTTGTCTACTTCGATTGTTTGTTAAAAAGCAAGAAACGTTTTTCCTACTTCGCAAAGTTTCTAAATTATTATGACGCAATAAGCAAACAATGTTTTAAGCAATTTAGTGCGCTTTCTGTAAAAATATAAATAGATATTTCACTTCAAATTGTGAAAGACATATATGAATAATTCAACAGTCTCTGACGATGAAAATTCATATTTACTGCTATTTCAAACCAATATTCATTCATAAGTATAATTACATACGGGTGGTGCCAAAATGTTATCTCTCCACCTTGTTCGAAACAGCAAAATGATGCATTTGAAACTTTATCCTACTTCATTGTGTCAGTATAACATTATACATGCATATCATTCCATCATGTATCTGAGCAATCATATCTAAGTTCGAATGTAAATGTAAAATCTAATATAACAGTAGATAAACAAAGATATTTATGTATATATATATATAATATATATATATATATATACATAAGTTATTAGAGAGTTAACCACTATGTGGATAACTCTAGTGCTAAAAATAGCCCCGATATTACAGCCACATCTGCTGATGATTTATAGATGTTTATGTAAGTAAAATTACATATTACATTAGGAATGAAACAGTTTGTTCAGGGTCAATCTATTTATTCGTTATATTTCACTTTCCTTCCGTTAAATGTATGTTATTTCTAATTGGAAACATCTTTTTCTGTGGCTGTACTATCGGGGCTATTTTTAGCACTAGAGTTATCCACATAGTAGTTAACTCTCTAATAATTTATGTATAAATTTGTATTTTCTCCGTAGTTTTTTGTGCTAAGCCACTCGGTGTTAAATTAATGCTATTATTAAATTAATATCAATTTTTCACCCTCATTTATATATATATATATATATATATATATATATATATATATATATATAATATATATATATATATATATATAAAGTGTTGTGAAAGTGTACAGCAGGGATTGCCACCACCCCCTGCCGGAGCCCCGTGGAGCTTTAGGTCTTTTCGCGCAATACACACCCATAACGCTTGTCTGAGAATCGAAACCGCGATCCTACGAACACGAGTTCGCTGCCCTAACCACTGGGCCATATTGAAAGCGTGTTATACACCCACCCCCACACACAGACACACACATACATATATATATATATATATATATATATATTATATATATATATATATATATATATATATTATATATATATATATATATATATAATATATATGCCACTTAAATCTGAACACTACTATAGAAATATTCCTTTAAAAAAACTTTTCTTCTAATTTTTCTAAATTTAATTATTTAATCGTTACAGTTGAAAAGGTCTCAAAATGACCGAAACCGGTACTGAAATGTTCACTATAAAATTATTTTAGCATTTTCTATTTTTGACTTGTTTTTTCATATATATATATATATATATATATATATATATATATATTATATATATATATATATATATATATATATATATATAAAGTATATGGCATGGAATAAGACAAAATTTGAAGAGCAAACAATACCAGATTTACATCTTGTTATTTATTACTAGAAATTCAACATTGGTTGAATTATGTTTAATGTAACGAGTGGAGTTATAATGGTGAAACGTACAGTAGGCTATAGCGTCCATCTTTCCCCCAATCAAAGATAGAGGGAAAGATAGGCGCAGCAGAATCTCTGGACCAGAAAGCCGAAGAAGATATGATCACATTCTCGATGTCATATCGACATAGTGTTAATGTGAGCACTCCGGCGAACGTTGGTTTCCCCGTTAAACTTCATTTTGATAATATTTCAAGCTATGAGGAGGACTCCTGGTGTAAAAGTCTGTGGATATTTTCTAATGTGGATGAGACGTATAATTACATCGACTAGCATAGTGATAATTTTCCCCATCGAATTCTATCATAGTTATTGCACTGGAGTTCAATTCGTTCACATACGACCTTGAGTTGTGCAACAGATTAATCTCCAGAAAATTATAGCAGAAGAGTTTTAACATTTTCAATGTCATTCATATTAATTGTAAATAGAAGTGAAGCCACATGAATTCTTTAGAGGGGAATATTAATGATTTTGGCTGATTTTGATAAATTCCATTGAACGGAACATGTTTGCTATTGCGACATGTGATCAAATGTAAAGTATTTCACATTCCAATGTTAGGTATCTTCAGAAGGGTGTTGCTCTCGAATCTTTAGAAAGCTCTACTCAATTCAAATTAAAGGTCATCTATGTTTGTGTCCTTCACCTAGATGAACTTTCTAATACTGTTAGGGCTTGGTTTCTGCATTTGCAAGCATGAGTCCTTATCAAATTGCCAAATTGTTGTATACAGGAAGATGGATTGTGAGTGAAGGAGTAGGTCCGTATTCCTGTCCCATTTAATGACGTTGCGATTCATATCGTAGTGTGGCTTAATGGTCAGGATGTTCGGCTCACGATTGTAAGGTCGTGAGTTCAAGTCTCAACGACGCGTTGTGTCCTTGAGCAATATACTTTATCACACGTTGCTCCAGTCCACTCAACTGATAAAAAAGAGGTATACCTGTAATTCAAATGGTCAGCCTTGTCACAATCTACGTCAGGTTGAATCTCTCTGAGAACAACGTTAAGCGTACACGTGTCTGTGGAGTGCTAAGTTACTTTCAAGAGTAAGCTATTTCGCTGATCGGTTCAACTGGTGTACTCGTCGTCGTAACCGACGGACTGCCAGATCAATGTTGTCAGATGTTTGCAGTGGAGGCTCCCATGCATGCTGTTTGCTGTGCCTCGTTGACCCAAGCACGAGTTAAGAGAAAAACAAAAGGAAACTAAACAATTTGAAACGTCTCTCTACTTCTGCTTTTTCTGATATTTAGAAGCAAAGGACAGATTTCAGAGTAAGCATAGCCCATTCTACAAAGAAAAGTTTAGTGAAGCCAATTATAAAAAATGTTACCAGAGTAGTATTACTGGATGAACCTTTCAATGTTTTGAACCCACGCTATAGAGCACTGTACATGCGCTTGAGGCGATCTGTGAAGCCCAATTGCAGACGAGTCATTTGATTTGTGTGTATACAGATACTGATTTGCAGTAACTCTTGGAAAATATTGCTTTTACATTTGTGGCAAGGAAGCGTAGATGTAAATAAGAACTCGTCCCTTCCTTCAGCCGCTATAATTTCCCCAAGTGGTGGTGAAGTCTTTCATTTTAGCATTAGTGTCTATGTGAATTTTGGTGTGGTGGTTTTAGATTCAGATGAAGGAAAGGATTGGGTGGACTTCTAAGAAATCCAGCACTTCCTGTTTGGAATATTCCTCCACCTACTCCCTGAGCCAAATGCAAATAGTAACAACTGAAACTTAGAATCGATTGGAACGAAAGCCAATAGGAAGTAACAAAGGTTTTAGTCAAGCACTACGTTTCTTAGATTCGGTTCTACTACGCAGATATTTATAATAAAGGCATTCATTATAATTATGAGTTAATTTTTTATCATCAATTCTTCTCCTCTTTTCTGTGTAGTAAGACTTTTTCCTTAGTGTTGTATTGAGTTCTTTCATTCTTTGCCACTACTTAATTCTATATTTTTAATTTTCGTTTCATCAAACCTTTATTTTCTTTAGCGTTCTTACTTCTCTTTCATTCCTTCATATTTCTTTCCTTCCTTCTTTCTTTCTTACTTTCTTCCTACCTTCCATTCTCCCGTCTTTCCTTCCTTATTTTTCATTCTATCTTACAATGTTTGTCTTACACTTTTTTCTCATTCATATAAATTTTATATTGTTCTTGTAACCACAACAAGTAAAACCGTTGAAACAAAAAAGGGGAATTATTTATTTAAGGAGTTTGAACTGAGAGCGTGATTGTAGTTAATATATATATATATATATATATATATATATATATGTATATATGTATATATAATTTTATATATGTATATGTATATATCAAAGTATATACATACATATATATACGCATATATATATATATACATATATATATATGTATATATATATATATATACACATGAGAGAGAGGAAGGGAGAGATAGAGATAATATCATATAATGTATATACATTCCAAAGTCAAAAGAAAAATGACAAACAGTTTTATCTCAGGAAAATTAAATTATAAAGTAA
>NC_042997.1:150588586-150628586 GCF_006345805.1 Octopus sinensis
AATATGTATAATATGTGTGTGTGTGTGTGTGTGTGTGTGTGTGTTTGCATGTATATAGTGTTGTGCACCATATGTCTGAAAATGTATATTATACGGGTGCACAGTTCGCATTAGAATCTCATACAGATAATTGTTTCCATATTGTCACGACTGGGCTTCCTTACCCTTGATGGAGCTGATGGAAAGTATTGTAATACCTTGTTATCACACATGTTTATCAGGAATGGTGATATCCCTGACACTGCGCTCCAGTTATTAGTTATGATATACTTGCGTCGTCTGAGGGAGATTTGACTGCTATTTCTAGATTTTCAAGGGACGATGTTGCATCGCAAGTGCCATTTATTAGCTGGTGTTGAAGATGTAGTCTCATGTGGATGATAATAGCATCGCTTTCTCACCTGTCACTTTATTTTAGCTATTCTAACACCTATTCTCTTTGCACTAACTTGATAATTCGCAAGTTAAAACGTCGTATTGTTTACAGGTTATTTTACTCTAATACATTTATTGACCTAAAACATAATTACACATCCTTGCGCATACGCACACAAACACGTCAACGGAAATGTACATACACATACGCGCACACACGCACATAAACAGACACGCACATATGCATATATTTGTGTATATGTTAGCATACGTTCGCGTCAATTAAGCTAACTTTCATACATTGTCGCTGTATATCTCGCTCTCTCTCTCTCTCTCTCTCTCTCTCTGTATACCATTTACACTGTGACAGTAAAGTTGTGTGGTGGTAGGAAAAAAAGGAAGTAGGCGATTGCGATGCATTTCATTGATTTCATCTGGAGGAAATTCGAGAAATCACTAAGAATTTTAAAAACGCAGATTGCATTATTAAGACTGTTATATCGCACGTTCGGATGACCTCTGCTCAACTTTGACGTCTAGACTTCTCCCTCTATATCTATGAATTGGGCTAACCTATTTCATCGTCTGGGGCCGTCCACACAACAAAGGCATTGAAAACTTAACCTGAATTTGACGGCGCTATATACAGATGGGGAGAAGTTGCATATGTGCGACTGGTGAAAGAATACATAATACTTAAGTTGCTGGAAAAAAAAAGACATATTGCATAATTAAATCTCAGAATGAGATTGAAACAGTAATCGCTCGATAATGTAAAGTATAGAAGCCATCTTATCATGGCTAACCACATTGGGGAGGGGGTGTTACTGTAGCTTTATAGCCCCAAGAGATCTTCGTCTCAAGCTGGCTTTAGACACAATATCTGTGTCCTTGGAGTATTTGCAAAGGGAGGACATCCCTTCCTCGCAAGCCTGAGTGATACGCTCGAACTAGTTTCGGGATTGTTTGGCTTCTATACTTTACAAAAGACATATTCTTTCCCATCAAATCACTGACGAGCATATGACTTTATTAGTCAGTTCATTGTTCAATGACCTCTGCTATGGGTAAATTAAAGCTTGTACCAACTGAAAAAAAACTCAGTATAAAAATAAATGCTCCTTACTTTGGTATAAAGTCGGAAACGTGTGCGGTGTTGTTAATTGTTTAAAACGACTGTAGTAATTTAAGAGTGCTTAATTTGTTGATATCTGAAGAACGAATTGCAAAGTTGACAAATATCGCACTCTGTGAATGAAAACTGGAACACCCCATTCCTAAAAGATACAAACTATCAAACGCACGTAGACAACTTCCTTCACGCGCCCAGTCATGTAAAATACCGAAAGATAACTATCTGTCTGTTATATCGCACGTTCGGGTGACCTCTACTCAACTCCTCGAGGTTAGACTTCTCTCTATATATCTACGTATTGGGCTAGCCTACTTCAACGCCTGGGGGCGTCGACACAATACTGTCCAATGGGAAGATGTTTCCCTACGAGGTTGCGAATCGCAATATGACTCACTTCTCCTTAATGATATCCTAGTGTACTACACATGGTATAACGCTAATGATTTCAAGGGGAATTTTATCTTAAATAAATATTTGTTCATTCAAACCAACGGGCTCGTCCATACAACTGTTCAAAACATTTAAAAATGCATGTATATACGTACACAGACACACATTTATGCGTTCGATTATTTTTATGAATACCGTATTTTTATACGAGAGATATATAGGGGAATAAAAAAAGAGAACGAAATGTAATATCGTTTACCATCCGATTTCAATTTTTTCTTCCAAACTTGAAATACAAAAGAAGAAAAGAAAGAAAGAAACGGTCAGTATTTCCAAAATTTTGAAAATGTCAATGAAAAACGACATCCAACAGCTGGCATGGACTTACAATCTCAAAAAGTGCATATTGACTATGAAAAGCACTTCCTATAGGTTATACGGCAATTCTGAATGCTTGACTAGTTTTTACATAATCATGTTTGAACTAATCTGAACTTTCATTATTTGATGGGAAATAATGGGTCATACACAAATGGAGCGAAATGAAGAATAGTATTTGGATAAAAATATGACAAGTTGTGGGTGAATGTTGAAAGTGATTAATAAAGAAATATATGAGCTAATGCGAAGTTCAATATATTCAATTTCATCAAAATAAAAATGAAAAACTAACACTCACGTTTACGATAATTTGGAAGATTAAATCAATGACGATAAATCCTCCATTCTGCACACGGAATCCACATTAATCTATACACTTCTCACAGAAGAACTCTTCGTTAACATCTGTTCCCGTTGAAATACATTTTTGAACAAACGTAATCATCGCAATGATCACATAACAACCAAAACTCCTTCTGCTTGCCTTTGTATCTACTCGAGAATCTCTAGCAGATGGAGCAGTTGGCGTCCTCTCCCTCCGAATCCTCTGCACTATCATAGCCACTATCACTATTGCCACACTCTGCACTACCTCATTTCTGCTATTTTAGTGCAACTGACCCTCATTCTCTTCTAATCTTTAACTCTTGTTCAATCTTTGGTGCATTGCTACATCTGTTTTTCTCTTGGATTCAATATCCAAACTCGATTTCCAGTGAATATCAATATCAATGATTACATGAAACAACGCTGCTAGAACACTTTCAAATGTTTTCAGGGTGTAGAAATTTTTTTGTTAATTCTTCTCTATTCCTACTTATAGAAACCTAAGTGTTATAACGTGTGTGATGCATTTTGCCTCACACCACAAACTGGCAAGTGACTCATTATGCCCCACTTTCGAGTTTATTTGAATTTCAGAATTTCCAACTATACTTCCATTTATCCAAGATAACATTGGCAAAAAAATATTCCATAAAAAATATCCGCACTATTTCTTGCAGTACAACGGATCATAAATTGAATAGTCTACCGACTGCGGTCGGTGATCAAGAATTTGGAACGTAAGGAGTCACCACGAAGAATACAATGGTAGATTTGGATCTAGAGAAAGTGATGAAAATCTGGCAAATGACCCAATATTCCCCACTGACTCATTATGCCATTCTCCACCTTATCGTTCAAATATGGATTATAATTTAATTCCCTTAGCACCGCCTACTACAATTACGTGGCGTGAAACACCCCACCAACAAGCTTCTTCATCACTGTCTTCTTGTTTACTTACACTTTTCGACTGGCATTACTGTGTCGGGTAATATCCCTAGCGGCATTTCGTCCGCCTTTATGTTCTGAGTTCATAATCCGTCGAGGTCGACTTCGCCTATCGTCTTTTCGGGATCGATAAAATAAATACCGGTTGAATACTGTGGTCGATGTACTTGACTAGCACCCTCCCCTCAAATTTAAAGCCTTGTACCGATCATCATCATCATCATCATCAATACGGTTTTTTCTCATGCTACTGAGGGCACATTTGATCAGCTTCTGAGGATGCGTATTGGTTTTGTTCTACATTTAAGCCTATGTACAAGAAAACTCATGAGAGTCACGGCCTTTTGGTACACGTTTATTCATATATAATGCTTAAGGGCTGCGAAAATTCATAACCGATATAACTCAGTGATATTATAGCCAGAATCCTATGAATTTGCAAAGATTATAGCCTGCCACACGAGTCTTATGTTTACAAATGAAAACAGTTTATGTATTTTTTATATGTTTTTGCATATATTCATTCAATTAACGTTTAACTGGGAGCATTCCCAAATCTATGAGAGTCATAACGATTTCAGAGATAAAACGTGAGGTAGCACATGTTTGTAGTAGCACATAGATACGAGTACATATCTTATTGAGTCGTAATTCGACACATGCAGCAAAAGATAAACGCCTGCCAGCCGTGAGTGAGAGTTCAATCCACTCGTGTCTTCCTGTTTATGAATGCACTGAACCGCTAAAGAGACGCGACTCGTATGTGACTGTGAAATATGTTTAATTTCATTTGGCTTCTCACTTCAGGGAACTTAGAAAGATAACTTGCAATTTGGGTCTTGGGCATAAACCAGCATGTCTTAGAATATTAACACTTACAGACCCGGAATCAATTTTCAGAACTTACCATATAAAAATAACATTTGGAAAAAATCGCGTTTCTTGTGCGGTTCAGTATATATGCACGCGGAGGTAGACCCAAACAAAGGAACATACACAAACGTGTATACAGACAGATATACGCAGTGATGTGAATGTATATTCAAGCTGAACTGTCTTGAGGCATAGGTAAACCGGGCAATTGACCTCACAGCTGTAAGAGCCCAGTGCTAATCTATTTATGGTGAAGTTTTCTGTCAATGAATAAATACTACGTGGACTAGTGCATTGATATTCCCAGGGGCCTATAATACTGATTAGATTACCCTTATATAGGAAAACATAAACATATGAAGATACGTAAAGAAGTATGTATATATATATATATATATATATATATATATATATATATATGTATATATGTATATATATAATTATTAATTTTTATAAATATATATCTATACATATGTATATATATACATATAGTTTCTATCAATTCTATACTTCAATATAAACCCGCTTCGCTAAAATATGTGTGCTTTTTTCCAAAGAAAGGAAACCATTATTGTTTATATTCACATTCACTATGACACTCGCCATAGGATTTTTAGAAGTCCATTCATTTGTAAAATAAGAAAATAAATAAATCTAGTTTCGTTTTAATACTTTTTAACGGTCTCTGGCTATAATAAATCACACAAATTGTATAAAAAATATTAAAAAATATATGCACACACCCACATTCATTTGATATAATATATATACAGAAACGAACACACACACACACATATATATATATATATATATATATATATATATATATATATATATATGTACATATATATATGAATGCCTACGTAAATAACAACATACATGTATATATATATATTATATATATATATATATATATATGAATGAATAAATAAATGAGCTTGACATTTCTAAACAAACTAAGATGCAAACAAGCTAGCCAAGCAAAATAAACACCCCAAGCAAGTAATGAAACAAAATACTAAAATACAGAAAAAAATAAATGAATAACATTATAATATATATATGAACGATACGAAAATATATGACACACATATAATTAAAATATGACTCTCTTTTCAATGTTGATATTTTATAATTTATAAATACATCACAAATTATATATACAAAACACACCATACAGTTGCATACATACACACACGCACAACATATCACTTCTCTGTTAATCTGAAACTTTTATGGAAATGCATACGCACATACACACATCGCTGGTGTTATTTATTTATTCGCTTGGTGGGAAGCTAAAGTTTGACTTCATTCAAATCTCGATTTTATGCAGTTTCAATTTATTATAATTGGAAATATAATCTATTGAATGGAATATATAAATGTAGAAATATACATAAATGATGTGCATACATACATACACACACACATATATATATGCATAAATATATGCATATATATAATATATATATATATATATATATATATATTATATATATATATACGTATATATATTATATATATACGTATATATATATATATATATATATATATATATATATATATAATATATATATATATACGTATATATATTATATATATACGTATATATATATATATATATATATATATATATATACGTATATATATTATATATATACGTATATATATATATATATATATATATATATATATATATGCGTATATGAAAAATTAATATGTAATATATATGAAATTATACAATTTATAATATAATATACAGCTATATGCATATAACTAAATCTTTATATACGTTTTCATATTTCCATTATATATATACACACAACACACACGTACACACACACACATGCGGGCACACACACACGCACACAACACACACACGCACTCTCATTCTCTCTCATACACACACACTCGCACCACACAAATGTGTATGTGTGTGTGTGCGCGTACGTGTGTGTGTTCACACACTCTTTCATACATACGCATAAGAGTATACAGAGATTGAATAGAATGCAAATTTACATGCCATCACATAGAATATCCCAAACGTATAGAAAATCCAAGTATCTTTGAATTACAGGAAATAAAAAGAAAAATCTTCCTCGAAAGTTTGCAATTTCAGAAAATAAGAAAAAAATATGGTAAATGAAGGAATATTTAAAATCTAGCTAAATATAATATGTATCTGAATTAGAAAAAAACTTCCACTTTGCTTTCATTGTAAATAATGTATATAGTCGCTGTAAGAAATATATATTTTGATATGTATTATAATATATTGCATTGATAGTCTTATAAATAATAAAAATTCTACATACACATCTTCTCGTTTAGGAGAGTTTTATAATTAACGAATAGGACATTTTTTACCTAAAGATATATTACCATTATACATATGCTCGTGCATATATACGCATATATATATATATATATATATATATATTATATATATATATATATATACATATAAATATATGTATATTTATTTATACATATACATATATTCATTTATATATACATATATATATATGTACATATATACATACATATATATATATATATGTATATATATCCATATATACATGCATACACGTATGCATCAATATATAAGCATATATGTCTATACTCCACTCACACACATAAACACATACATGCATATATATGTACACATGCACACACGCATATATGTATATATAAAATATATGTATATATATATATATATATATTATATATATATATACATATATATTTAGGCAATGTACGTAGGCTCTCCCATACACTTCTTAAAATGCATCTATTATTCATTTGCCGTTTGACTTTATTATTTAAAAACAGAAAATAGAGTAGAATATACGCATTTTGGTATTATTTGACCTTTCTCTTATTGAAAATTATGTTATTCCGCAACTATACTTCTCATTTGTTGCTGAAGAAGATCATCGCAACCAATTATATATTCACTATACTTGTTATTATTCTTAGAAGCCTGAAAATTGTTTGCTTTTCCCTTAGTCAATTTTCATTATATATTTTTTTCTATGCTAGGCAACCTTGTATGTTCTGAGAAGTATAGATAGGCCAAAGTTGTATAATTCTGACCATCACACATTGACTACCTATTTTCCCTGTCCAGGTTCTGGCTACTTGTCGTGCAGTTCAGAAAAATCAACTTTTCTATATCTGGCACAGAGGTGAATGATGAGATTAAACGTTACACGGGTGCCAGTTTTGTATACTACTTTCAGGACTACTCTTATTCAAGTCTTTGTTAAAGAGAACTCCCTCTCTGAATTGCTTATAGTTTTTTTTCCGCAGCGTGTTTCTTACCATCATAATGATATAGAAGATCTCTAATATCCATTGCATTTTCTCAGGCGAAACTAAGCCATTCGTATAATCTAATTGCAACTGAACGACATGGTTCGTTCTACAACACGGAATTGATTTCCAAAGCCAACTATGAATGTAGATTAAATACTGAAAATACCGGAATGCAAACTTCTCAAAACACGTACCCACTAATCTATTTTTCATTTCAAAGTCGAACGATATTTTTTCCCGAGTAGCTAGCCCCTGTAGCATCAGCCAACATCTGCTTACTCATAACAGCAACATATTTATGCCGAAAGCAAACTTTTGGATTCCTTGTACTGCCACAAGAAAAATCTTCCCTTCTATTGCGAGTAAGTGGATACAAATGAATTATATCGACCGCTTTTGCTAAAAGTTCTGCATATTTGAAAATCTAGTTTCCAAATCGGTACGTCTCACTGTAGATATCTTGTCCCTATTTTTTCTAGATACGGGACTGCGTTATTATTCTAACCTTATTCATCTAACCGGAATAGTAACTAAAATACGACTGTGCTGTTCCTCCATTCTCCAGCTGTTATACCTTGGTTGCTCCACTGGATCGACGGTCGGACTTTGTAAACATCGGCTTCCAGAAAACAAATAATTCAACGAACGAAAACGGAAGGGTACATGCTATGTATCTTTCACTAAACACACTCACACACTCACACACACACACACTCACACACACACACACACACACACACACACAAACGCACTCACAAACGACCTCGAACCCGCAAGAGAGAGAGAGAGAAACAGGCAAAAAAAAAAGGAAAATGCCACTTGTATTTAAACATTATGCAAAAGATTAAGCTTTTAATTAAGAGTCAAAATCAGTACAGATTTTTAAATTATTAAAAAAAAAGGCAATGTAGGTAAGTAGAGTAACACCAACTAACCCTAAAAATGCACTCGGTGGCATTTACTCTCATTTACGCTTGTTCACTATTCTATATATGTTTGAGTCACTTTTTCTCTCACACTATTTTTCCCTCATGCAAAAGCATTTGCGCAAACACTTTCAAATTTTACTGAAACGCACACACTTAAAAGCAAACACACACATACGTACACATATGTATATACATATTTGTGTGCAGTTTTACCACCACAGAATGCACCAAAATAAATGCAAGTACAAGCACTCTCGTTTTCATTCCCATCGTTCGGTATTGCAGTACATCTTATGTTTCTTCGTTGTTACCATGCTTAATATTTTGTAATTGCAAGCATCTTGATTAAAAACGTTAATTTATTTGTAATCGTAACCTTCGCATTCGTCAAGCACGAATAATCGTCACCCACCATGTCGGACAAATTTCTCAATGCCGTTGCTTTCCGATCTTTTTTTTTTTTTGTTTTGAGTCCAAATACCACTGAATTCAACTTTGGCTTTCATATTTTGGGGATCAATAAAATAAAATATCAAAGAAGCTCTGGTGTCGCTATAATCTATTACCCTTTCTTTCTAAAATTGTCGATTTTGTAATGAAATTTGAGAGAATGATATTCTGTATATTTTTGTCCAATTGTATCCGCTTTTTCATGGTCATGGTTTGAAACCTTGTCTTGAACAGGGAATGCTTTGCGAAGAACATTTTCAGGCTGCCTATTATCTCCGATCTGAAAGTTTTTTAGGAGAGACCCCTTAAAATGTTCTCGTTCAGACCCAGAAGCAATCCCAAGTCAGCGTTTCTCACAGCATCAACTTCTTATGGATAACATGTTGCTTTCCTGCTAACGATTTTGGCTTGTTGGAGCTGACCTGTGAATACTTGGCTGCATTCATGATGCCAATGGTCCATTCATATTCTACGTTTGACTCATAGCTCTATCTTAAGCCGGGAGATAATTTGCAACAGACATGTTGAACGAAAAATGTGAACAACAATTCGCCCTTATTTCCATCGAGGTTGTTAAATACCGTGGAATATCGCTCATGAGACAGTTCTTAGCTTAGCATTTGAATATCATCTTAAAAGCTACTGGAGGTCAGGCCGAATGAAATGTTGCTTCTAAAATATATCCAACTTTACGAAAACACATCGAAAGCAGAAACATATGTTTAAATCGTTATCATAGTTATGTCTGCCCATCGGTACTATCAAAATAATCATTTCATTTCTTATACACAATTTTGCTTATTATATAAGGAATTGATCGCTTGGAGAAATATTTAGAGAATAAATTTTCCATGATTCCGATAGGAAATTATTCCAGGATTGATCAACAAGGACTGTATGAGAACGATGGCTGATCACCTAGAGAGAGAGAAAGGGAAAGAGAAACAGAGAGAGAGAGACAACAGTCAGTGACAGAGACAGTGACAGACGGACAGACAGAGACTGAGAGAGATAAAGAGAGAGGAACAGAGAGAAATGGAAAAAGAGAGGAAACTGAATAAGAGTTAAACAGTGGTATCACTATCCTGATATTGAACAGGAAGATAGAATAATGTGTACTAGTGTTTACAGCAAACGGATCAATTACAAACAGAACTCTTTTGAAAACACAAACAATTATTTGAACTAGGAATCCGATAGACGGCTGTACTTATCTCGGTTAGTCTACAGACAAATTGAGGTTAATTTGATCCTGCCAGAAGCTCCAGTATTCATACACAATGCTTGAATAAATAGATAAATAAATTATCCAATGATCTGGAAATCTCTAATTCTTAATATACAATCACAGAGGAAAATGTTTGCTTTATTGAATGTGTGTGCGTGTGCGTAGTGTGTGTGTGCATGTGTGAGTGTCTGTATATACACACATACATATATATATATATATATATATATATATATATATATACATATACATACATACATATATATATATACATATGCATACATACATACATACATATATATATATATATATATATATATATATATATTATATATATATATATATGAACACACGCTCACTAAAAATCGTGGAACATCAATCAGGTTTTCTTATGAATAGATCTAAATGAAGTAGATTCATGAATAACTTTTAAAATATGCTGAATGACAAATGGACAATATATGAACGTTTGTTAGAAAATGGATGAAAATGATATTTATCGGTATTGAAATCCAAGCACAAAATTATCTTTGTGTATTTGTTTGTATATACGTATGTACGTATACACGCATGTATTTATCTATGTATGTGTATAGCTCCCACTTTCTCTCTTTCTCTCCTACTTTGTCGTTATATATACTTCATGTACACATATATTTACACACACACACACATATACATTGTATATATATATATATATAATATATATATATATATATATATATATACTTATGTGTTTGTGTATGTATATACATATGTGTATATGTATGTATGTATATATATATATATATATACATACATATACATATATGTATGTATATATATATAATATATATATATATATATATATATATATATATATATATATATATACATACATACATACATTTAACCCAATACGAATATCGTAGGAGTGATTATCGTTGAGGAATCATGTTTGGTTTAGAATACAACCAGCCAAGCAAGATATGTGTGTGACCGTGTGTTGGTCTATGCATAACATAGATATGAGTAGTAGTAGTAGTAGTAGTAGTAGTAGTTTGATCTCTATAGTTAGTATCCAGTATTATGAGCGATTCGTTTGTTAGATTTTCAACAAAAGCATGAATTTTAAGTGTGCTTCTCAATGAGGACATTTTTTATCTGTTAACCTCATCAACACCCGAAAGTGAAGCAATTATTTGTTCCTGTTATCTATTGTATTTTGTTATATAAATCTCAGGAATCTAGTTTCAAATCTAACGTACGTTAAATATTCTATATCACGTAGAAATATATACATTTATTTTTAACACTCTCCTGTACACCAATATATGGAAAGCAGTCACTAAGGGATTTTGTCTGGGAGAAATATTTCCTTATGTTGACTTAATGTGTGAGAGCATATCGAGCTAAATCACAAGGGATATTAGTAGCCATTACCACACAGTATGAAATTAATTCACCTCTTTCGTAGTAGATACCATTTCTGTCTGATAAAGCTAAGCTGGAATATGTTTCTGCTTTCTGTAAATAATATAATTGGCTGGCATGTCGTTCGATTTATCAAACTACATTTATTTTAATGCAACAGAAAGTACCGAATATGAATTCAAAGATGTATGCATATATTTTGCACGCTTCTGTAGCACAGAACTTAAGAATCATTCACTGCAATACATGTTGGTGGAAGAGAGATACCTTCTAAGGAATTTCTGCGTAAGAACACAAGAGAGCAAGCTCTAAGTAACGACAGCAGATGCCACTTGGTAACCTTCTGTAAGATAATATGCAAGCAAGATTTGAGAGGCTTTTCTTTTATCTTAAAGGATTGTGCACCCGAGTATGCGAGTGTTGGTATGAATATGAGAAACAGAAAACACTGTGTTAGACTTTGATGAAGACGAAGAGTATGGAAGGGCTGTGGGGGATACGATTTTGCAGCAAGACAAATGGGAAGATCTGATGACATTGTATAAGTGAAACAGGAAACAACGTCTCTACGTCAATAATTTAGTGGTTTGTGTTTAAAATGTTTGTCAGTCCGCCAAATTTTGGCTTCTTTTGTATGAAAGTTTAAATACTTACATAGCAGTAGCCCTGTCCACTGTTTGTATCTATCTATCTATCTATCTGTCTGTCTATCTATCTATCTATCTATCTGTCTGTCTATCTATCTGTCTGTCTATCTGTCTATCTATCTATCTATATATATATATATATATATATAATATATATATGTGTGTGTGTGTGTGTGTTGTGTGTGTGTGTGTGTGTGTGTGTGTGTGTCTGTCTGTCCTTGTATGTATGTATGTATGGACATGTATAGGTATTAAACACTAGCCAAATCAAAATTTATAGACTTTCTTACACTGAGGATGAATTATAGACTAACGGATACAAGTGTTGCAGTGTCTTACGAATCTGCAATGGACGGTCAACAGAAGTTGTAGGAAACAAAGCAAATATATGGTAATTCTAAATCATTTAATCGTACATTTTGTAAGAAAACTTTTTGGGAATAAATTATTTATAATAGCAATGGAGACATGGATATTTAAATGTCAGATTTAGCAAAATTATAGACACACACATGCAGCCCATATACTTATATACGCGGATTTGCAGTTGAGGAATCGCGGGTTCGAATCTCAGACCGGGCGATGTCTGTGTTTTTGAGCGAAACGCCTAAGCTCCACGCGGCTCCGGCAGAAGTTAATGTCTGAAAACCAATGATGGTGTACCCAAGAATGCCAGCCTTGA
Source organism: Octopus sinensis (assembly GCF_006345805.1). Classification (NCBI taxonomy): domain Eukaryota; kingdom Metazoa; phylum Mollusca; class Cephalopoda; order Octopoda; family Octopodidae; genus Octopus; species Octopus sinensis. Next base: position 150,601,689 of record NC_042997.1, read on the forward strand.
GGCCAAGAAAATTTTGGAGAGGTATAACTTATAGATGAAGACAAAACCACTTGATGCTAAGCAATCTCGTTTTATTTTGAAAGATCATAAACAATTTTTTTTTTAATAATCCATCCTTGAGACATATCTGTCCTTCTAGCTCTGACATCGGTGTACTTAGTAAAAATATTCTAGATAGATATATTCTTACCTTAATTTAAAAATTTAAACTTGGTTTATGGTCCAATTCATTCCAAGTCGTCGACTGGTTTAGTTCTATTACTAATAAGAGGAGCACTAAGTTTATCCAGCTTGACATGTCTAGTTTTTTATTCATCCATCAGCCCAATAGTACTTAATAAGGCTTGCTCATAACAAAGCTGGTCTCACCATGGAATAAATTAAAATTGTGTTGGCCGCCAGAAAATCTATCATAAAGTTTGACAATAAGATGTGGATCCGTAAAAGCATCGCCCTAACATAAGCAGACACCTGTCGCCCTATCGTTGCTGACGGTAGCTTTTACTCTATCAAAAGGAGTAGTAGCTTATTTCGACTAACATGTAAAGTAGCTGTCCCAAAGACAACAAGGCCAGTGCAGTGGATGTTATAAAAAATACAGACAGCTTCATTGAAATCTATGACACTAGGCGTTTCGTCTTTCCCTACCCACAGTCTTCAGCGATTGACATTTTTATAGAGAACCCATTTCTCGTCACTTTTCGGTTCATTCGTCAGACTTGACAGTAAGGAAGAGCACACATTCACTCTCTGCGCGCGTTTAAACTGGGGAATTTTTGAGGGACCCTTTGATACAATTTGCTGACTCTCTCGATAGCTTGCAGTTGTCGATGAATGGTTGTATCACCAAATCCAAGCGAGTTCCTCAATAATTACGATGCGATTTTGTTCCAGCAGGGCCTGTAGAACGTCCTAGTCGAGCTTTACAGATCTTCCAGGACGATGCTCGTATTCTATGCTGTAGTTTCGGAAATTCTGGAACCCCATATACCGCATTAATATTACCCACATTGCGCTGCGTTATTGTGAATAATGACCTCATAAAACAAAATATGCCGAATATGCTCCTTTTTCACTTCCATCATAGTTTGAAAAACTATCTGTTAAATTCGAATTGCTCTCTTTAAAATTTGCACTAAGTATAAGGTAAAGTTACTACTTGCTTTTATAGCAAGTTGATGCAGGTAGTCTATCCCGTCCCCCTCCGAATTTAGTTGAACAATTCAAAGAACTGCATTATTTAGGGGTTGACCGAATATATATATGTGTGTGTGTGTGTATTTCATTTTGGGATTTGGTTTGCAAGATTCTTTATGCGAGTTCGTGTAATGAAGCATATTTTGTTGTATCTGGAGAGAGTCATTATGTTTATGTGCCTTTTTGTTTAACAAACTCACCAGTTCAGTTTCCAGCCGTTTACTTCTTTATTTATACTGTAGGTATGTAGTTGAGAATAATATTCTAGTTAAAACCAAGTCTAGTAAAGGTAGTGCAGTAACCGAGGGCAACGTAATGGAGGGCATCCAGCATGTAGCTAACACCATCCACCAAAGTATTAAGGTAGCTATAGTTTAACCCGCTTGGCATCTTAACAATAGACTCCCAGTCCTTGATACTGAACTTTGGTTAGATACTGTGAACAACAGAATGCAGCACCTCCAATCCTATTACCCATAGCATCTATATACGCCACTCACAAGAGCTCGGGTTTTCACACAATATGAAAATCAACATACAAATAGCAGAGTGAGAGCAAACCCTATGAACCAGAGAATCAAGTACAGAACTTCATGCACCGAAAGCAATTCTCTGCGCAGGAAAAGAAAGATAGGGTTAGGATGTATATATATATATATAATATATATATATATATATATATATATATATATAACGTCCCTTCATTAGTTGTTGGCTGTCTATTTACTCCTCATTTAGACCATTGCAGGACAGTATGAGCTTTCGAAGGCAACTGGTCCCACAACATCCCAAATAAATTTAGGATATTACATATATATATATATATATATATATATATTATATATAATATATTATATATATTTTATATATCATATATATTATATATATATAATATAATATAAGTATATATGGGCAACAGACACGAACACACATACACACACGTACGTACGTACACTTATTGCATGTTTTGTGCACGCATACATGTTTATAAACAGAAATGAATGGAAAAAAATGTTGTTAAATTTGTAGATTAACACTCGCATAATTTTCACTAAGAAAAAAACGTTTTTATTTTCGCATGGAAGCAAATACTCCGGCCTCAAAACCCTTTTTGTGATCCGTGAAATGGAGTGGCGTGTGGTGGAAGCCTCGCAAATTGTACCCATTTATATTGTGTAATTCATTGACAAATTGTTACTCACCTCTTTGTTTCTTTGTTGTTAAATAAATGGATTGTCAACAAAACACTTTTTTACTCGGCGTAAAATAAAAACAAAACTCTTTAGCGCCCAAAGTAATGTGTGTGAGAGAGAGGTGGAGAAAGATGAACGATTTAAAATAAACAAATGATTTAAAATAAATATATTGTAATTGTAGTGTGAGAAAGTATTTTTAGTATGATTATAAAATATAGTGTGCCTTTCAAAAACAAAAAAAAAACAAAACATTTTATAGTTTCTTTTTCATGAACGTCATAACACTCTGCCCCATTCTTCCACTTTGCTTTATCTTAATTTTTTTTGTTAGACGATGACAAAAAAGCTAAGGCTGCTTATGAATCATTTACTCTCTGTCTCTTCTTCTCTCACTTTGTCTTTCCCGTCAATCTCTCTGCCTCCTTCTTCCATTTTTTTAAACTTATTTTTTTTGGTAGACGCCGTCAAAAAAGCAATGGCTCTATATCTCTCTCTCCTTCTCTCACTTTGTCTGTCTCGTGAAACTCTCTGCCTCCTTCTTCCACTCTTCTTTATCGTATTTTTTTTTGTTAGACGCCATCAAAAAGCAATGACTGATATTTGTTATGGTTAAAAGCTATGGTTGAAAATAATTGAAAATAGATTTTTTACCCAATGCACAGGTGCCTCGGGAAAAAACTAAGTTGACAAAACCGAGATAGGCTGTTGACAAATGTCTTCCTAAAATTTGAGCGACATGCGTGCGAATTTGTGGACGTGCATAAATTACAATCACGTACACACAGACACGCGCACACACATCCTCCCTTTTATAGATATGATATATATATGTGGGTATGTATGTATGTATGTATGTATGTATGTATGTATGTATGTATGTATGTATGTATGTATGTATGTATGTATGCATGCATGTATGTATCTATGTATGTATGTTATACTTCGTACATGCTCTTTTTCTTCCTTATGAATTATTTCAGCGTCTCAAGACTTACCTTCAGCCTTAACAGGGTAAGTGTGGTGCTGCAAGAACTGCTTTGATGCCAGAGGCCCTTACTTTGAAGAAGGGTTTCGAACCTCTCTGAATATAATAAATATCTGTCTTGAAAAGTCTCTAAAAAGTCTGGAAAGCACATGTTTTATTTTCCGTTTCTTCCCCGAGTACTCTCTGCTAATTTCCACTCTATTTTTCTTTCTTTCCCCAATATATATCTTGTTTCGTATTATATACTCACTCTGGCTTTATACGTTTTGATATTTCCAATATTCTATGAGTATGTACGAATATTAAACTTTGTGTTTCTTGGAACAAAATTCGTCTACTCTATTTTTTGTTATTTTATTTTTTCTTCTTATCAATACAATATATTTGTACCTACAAAACATAAATTTTATATGCACCCACACAGGCACACACACGCGCACCCGCGCAGGAACACATATATGTTTCTATATATATCCATCTTTGTATGCATATTTTATGATTATATATATGTATATATATAATTTGCAGTATAAATTTCTGCTCACAGACAATGACGTTATCTCCGTCTTTTTCACTCGTTTTATCATTATCAGTCTTTCTAACAATCTCATACATACAGACACATAAATTACTATGAAATAAACAAATAGATGAGGAGAGCAATGCTAGGCGCGGGTAAGTGTGTAGGAGAGTTTGTATGTATTATATGTATATATATATATATATATATACATATATATAAACAAATGTGTGTATATATTTGTATATATATATATATGGTTACATATGCATATGCGTATGTTTCCCTTTCTCTTTCTCTGTCCTCAATTTCCTGTCTTTTTGTCCTATTTTACACACTTCATCGATCTCACACTCTCTAAATCATATCGTTCCTATTTTTCCTGTTTTCATAATTTTACTTTCTCATTTTTTCATTGTATATTCATTTTCATTTTTGTATCTCTCTTACCATTTCCCAAGCTTTGCTTTCATTTCTCTCCTCCTCAATCTATATATTCCCTTTTTCGTTCTTTCTTTCACCGCCTCTCTTTATTGTTGCATTCCGTTTCAGTATTTTAATTACTTATCCTCTTTCCATCTTATTTGCTCCTTACCCTTAATACTTCAGCCTGTTTTCTTTCTGTCTACTTTTCTTTTAACGTCTCGTTCGTTATTGTCACTAAGTAACTTATTTCAAATTCTATTGCAATTCTAATTCTCTTTATTCTTCTTGTCTATTTTAGTTCCATTGTTCCTGATCTCTTTTCATTCCAAAAAAATAAGAAGATGGTGAAGGTAATGTATCATAATCATACAAGAATGCAAATAAAAACCCAAACTCGTCTTTACGTTGCGTGCAACTGATACATAAATGCGAATAAAATGATACGATATTCATGTCGACTACAACGGACTCGGGTGAAATTAAACTGCGCACCGATAACTTGCTTCCTGATAGTTATGTAACATCGAACGATGATCTTGATATCTTTTTGCCGATGTGTTTATAGTGTTTCTTTCATAAAAAAGAAATGACCTGAATGGCTCGGTGACTGAAGTACCAGGACAAACATCCGTCCTACATCATGGTGAAAAATACTTTCCAATGTGAACCCAGTATATTTCCATTGCACACAAGCAGTATACCGAGACGTTGTTTATCTCGCTTCCAGCGGTAGATTTGTAAGGAGGATGTGATTAGTTGCATCTAATGCTAATTTCAAACACACCAGCTGATTACAGGCCAACCAATCAATATAATGAACCACGGCAAGCTGGCAGAAACGTTAGCACGCGGGGTGAAATGCTTAGCGGTATTTCATCCGCCGTTACGTTCTGAGTTCAAATTCTTCCGAGGTCGTCTTTGCCTTTCATCCTTTCGGGGTCGATAAATTAAGGACCAGTTACGCACTGGGGCTTATGTAATCGAATTAATCCGTTTGTCTGTCTTTGTCCTCTTTGTGTTTAGCCCTCTTGTGGGTAGTAAAGAAATAGGTATTTCGTCTGCAGCTACGTTGTGAGTTAAGTTCCGCCGAGGTCAACTTTGCCTTTCATCATTTCGGTGTTGATTAATTAAGTACCAGTTACGCACTGGGGTCGATATAATCGACTTAATCCGTTTGTCTGTCCTTGTATATCTCCTCTTTGTGTAGCCCTTTGTGTGCAGTAAAGAAATAGGTATTTCGTCTACCGTTACATTCTGTGTTGAAATTCAGACGAGGTCGACTTTGCTTAACATCCTTTCGGGGTCGATTAAAGAAGTGCCAGTTACGCACTGGAGTCGATGTAATCGACTTAATCCCTTTGTATTTCTTGTCCCCTCTGTTTAGCCCCCTGTGGGCAATAAAGAAATAAAAAGGAGATATAATGAATCACTGTCTCCTCACTACACGCTAAATTAGTATTTGAATAATTTCTGATACCACAGATATCTTCTCCTTTGTAGACCTAATGCTGCTTCTGTTGAAGGAACGAATGACTTGGTTTGGTGTCGAAAAGAAACCTATGTCGAAAATACAGCAAATTAAACCAAAGCAAAAAAATAAAAATAAAAATAAAGAAAGGATAACTTCGTCATGGAAGGTGTGTTTTTAGATTCGTTAAGTTAATGATACTTTGCAGTATAGCCACTGTCACTGCGTTACGGATTGATGTGAAAAAGGGCAATGCTTGAGATTTGGTATATGTTTTGTCATTGGCTACGGCGAATATAGACTATTAAGGATAAGAGTTTTAAAAAGATGGATTTGGAATTATAGAATTGGCTGCCAAATCGATTCGGTAACGGGACTTTCTAATGAAACCCAGAATAAACAATATAGTCAAATATGTGTTTGTATATCACTAATTAGTGGTGGTGACCCCCTTCGGTCAGACACTGACCATGGGTTTGCACCTAGAGAGTTACCCTCTGAGGCACAAGTCTGGGCAAGCTTGTTTTATGGAAGACCAGCAGTCGCCCATGCATACCGGCCTCCCCTTTCCACGTCACCGATGTTGTCCAAGGGAAAGGCAAGGGCCGATACAGCTTGGCACTTGTGACGTCGCAACTCATTTCTACAGCTGAGTCAACTGGAGCAACGTGAAATAAAGTGTCTTGCTCAAGAACACAACACGCAGCCCGGTCCGGGATTCGAGCTCACAATCTCACGATCGTAAGCTCGACGCTCTAACCACATGGTGTCATAATTAATTCGTTCATAGTGATAGCAAAAACCGGTATGCGGTTGTCTCTTTAGCGTACACGTCGAGTCGAAAGTTAGTCTGATATGTCACTGTCGACGATACGTTCACTGACAGCCACATGTCAGAATCTACAACCCTTCCTCGCTACGGGAGTCATGAAGAGGGCACAAGCGAAATGAAGAAACCCCCATGGAAACAGATGGTTTCGTAGGTAAACGAGCAATGAAAAATTGGCTGAAATGATTAGCAAAGCAGTTTCTGTTGCAAATCTGAGGCAGCGAATTGTTTTGGCAACTTTATGTGTCAGCACACTGCTGGATGGATAGGAATAATAACGACTATAATACGAAACACGAATATCATAGAATTTTCTAAAGATGCGGACAACGGGGTTTCAAATGTTAAAGGAGGCTTCTTAAATAGTTAAAGAGTAGACGATAAAAAGGAAAATTCTAATTAGAAAAATATAAGAGAAATATTCAATTTCATTCAGAAAGTTTTAAAATTTACGTAAATAAAATTTCTACACGAATATTTATTCAAATGAATGCGTGCTAATAGAGTCAATTACTGTTATGTTTATTTGCAAATCTGACTGTGTAGGAATGCCTATGTGTACGATATATATATTTTTTTTCTTTTTTCTCTGCCTTTATGTATGCATGTATGCATCAGTCTATCTGTATTTGTGTATGCGTGTATACATAAACATATCTGTCTATGAATATAAGTCATCCCCTATCTTTTACTTGTCTCATTCATTACATTGCAGCGAAGCTGGGTCACCGAGTTGACAAATTTAGCCGCTCCTCAGTACATATTTTCCCCCTAAACGTAATAGTTATTATAGCAATGTGTTTTTGCCGAACTACTATGTTACAGGGACGTAAACACAGGTCGTCGAGGTCTGATGGGGTGGGGGGGCTAACACAAATTCAAATGCACGCACACGTTAATATATACATGCACACCCCCACACAAACACCCCCCACACAGATAGATAGATAGATAGATAAATATGTAGGTAGGTAGGTAGGTAGGTAGGTAGGTAGATAGGTAGATAGATAGATAGATAGATAGATAGATAGATAGATAGATAGATAGATATAGGTATACGCGTGGTATTATGTTTCCGTTTGCATTAAGACTTTCCCAGAAGAAAAGTGTATTGAATATGCTTCATACCAGAATATTTTCCCTTTTATTAAACGGTCTTGAAGGTAGTTTTAATGAGATTTGAATTATTAATTCTGAAACCTTTACCGTAATATCATTTGTACGGTGCACCTGGGCGCTGCAAGGTCGATGTCACAGTAGCCACTTAGGTGTGTGGTGGAATTGCATATATATTACACACACACATACACACACACACATGTGTAAATATGTTCGTTTAAGCGGCATACATAAGCATGCACGATGTGTTGTCTCCCTTGTCTGTGTGTGCGTGTAACATGTTTCTTCGAATATATATCAATATTCGGATCTGCATTTCTCTGCCATATCTCTACAGTAACTGAGTATCTCAATTTCTTCATAGGAATTTTCTGCACACTTGCCACGGAACATAATAATATCTTGTTTTATTATGACATAGGAATAATTTTAAATGCAGTTAAAAGTGATTGCCGTTATTATATACATGTGTGTGTAAGGCGGCGAGCTGGCAGAAACGTTAGCACGCCGGGAGAAATGCTTAGCAGTATTTTGTCTGCCGTTACGTTCTGAGTTCAAAATCCGTCGAGGTCGACTTTGCCTTTCATCCTTTCGGGGTCGATAAATTAAGTACCAGTTACGAACTGGGGTCGATTTAATCGATTTAACCTCTTTGTCTATCCTTGTTTGTTCTCTCTGTGTTTAGCCCCTTGTGGATAGTAAAAAATAGGTATTTCCTCTGCCGCTACGTTCTGAGTTCAAATTCCGCCGAGGTCGAATTGCCTTTTATCCTTTCGGGGTCAATAAATTGAGTACCAGTTACACACTTGGGTCGATGTAATCGACTTAATCACTTTGTTCTTGTTTGTCCCCTCTATGTTTAGCAATAAAGAAATAACAAACTTTAGCACGCCGGGGGAAATGTTTAGCGGTATTTCGTCTGCCGAGGTCGACTTTGCTTTCATCATTCGGGATCGATAAATTAAGTACCAGTTACGCACTGGAGTCGATATAATCGACTTAATCCGTTTGCCTGTCCTAGTTTGTCTCCCCTCTGTTTAGCCCTTTGTGTGTAATAAAGAAATAGGTATTTCATCTGTCTTTAAGTACTGAGTTCAAATTCTACAGAGGTTGACTTTGCCTTTCATTCTTTCAGGGTAGATAAATTAATTACCAATTGCGTACTCTCATCGATCTAATTGTGTCAAAAGTATATACCTGTGTCTGTATATATATATATATATATATATATATATATATATAATAATAAATATTAGGGAATAAATCCAAATTTACAGGGGAAAATCAGATTTAGGATTGAATCCAATTTTATGGTAAAATATAATATATTATTAATTAGAGACAAAACCACTATTATGCAAATCAAACATAGAAAGACTTAATCCAATACATAAAAATTTTTATATAAATTAAATAAAATTAAGTTATCCACTACAATTGTTTCCTGTCACTTCTAAGGACATTCATCAGGTGGTTTCAAGACCTTCTATTCAATTTTAAATTATGAATTTGAATAGAAGGTCTTGAAACCACCTGATGAATGTCCTTAGAAGTGACAGGAAACAATTGTAGTGGATAACTTAGTTTTATTTAATTTATATAAAAAATATATATATATCTTTCTATCTATCTATCTATGCACACATAGTAAAACTTCTTAACTCTTTTTTTACTTACAACAAATTTGTTATCAGTATTGTTGTAGCAAGTCCTATTCTCTTTAGTTCATTTAATACTTTAATATTTCCACTAAAGGGGATTACTTTTCTTGTGTCTATTAGTTGCATGAATAACATCAGTAAATCAAATATGTTCAAATCTCATTATCAAGGTATCGAATCGGTTTCGATGATGTGTATTCGATCTTTTAAAATAGCTGTTCGTTCAAGTAGTTATTCCACTGATACGAGTACCCTTAATATTTTTCGCAAGACTAGACCTTTCAATTACAGTTACAATCCTTTCGATGTGTTTTCTCACAATTTCTATCACCCCAGTTTTACTCAAATCGATCCGATGTTTAGATAAAACATAATCGTCTTAGATATTTAAGCTGAACAATACCATTGCGAAGCGAACTTCTTGACATTTGGTTCATAATGTGTCCGTCATCAACTGTATTATTTTGTAATCTAGGCACAAGGCAAGGATTTTCGGGTGGTGATGGGTGCAGGTGATTAGATCGACCTCAGTATGTAACTGGTAATTAATTTATCGACTCCGAAAGAATGAAAGGCAAAGTCGACCTCGGCGGATTTTGAACTCATAACATAAAACAGATGAAATACCACTACGCATTTCTCCCGACGTACTAACGTTTCTTATTTCTTTATTGCCTACAAGGGGCTAAACACAGAGGGACAAACAAGGACAGACAAAGGGATTAAGTCTATTACATCGAGCCAAGTGCGTAACTGGTACTTAATTTATTGACCCCGAAATTATGAAAGGCAAAGTCGATCTCGGCGGAATTTGAATTCAGAACGTAGCGGCAGACGGAATACCTAATTCTTTATTACCCACAAGGGGCTAAACACAGACAGGACAAACAAGGACAGACAAACGGATTAAGTAGATTATATGGACCCCAGTGCGTAACTGGTACTTTTTCATTGACCCAGAAATGATGAAAGGCAAAATCGACCTCGGCGGAATTTGAATTCAGAACGTAGCGGCACACGAAATACTGCTAAGCATTTCGCCAGGCGTGCTAACGTTTCTACCAGCTCGCCGCCTTCCAAACGTCATTGCATTGTATATTGTACTGCGAGTAAAATAAGATACAGAAAAACAGTGTCGAAGCGCATCAGACCAATTAATGCTATTATTTAAAATGCCAAACGTGTTACACAATGTCATGTTGAACCTGTGCTTACATTAGTTATAATAAGGCTACGTATCTCAGTGGAATGTGGAGTCGCATGACTGACTCAAATGTTAAAATCTTGAACTCATGACCGAAAGAGTGTGGTTCTGTTTCATGAACAGAGCAGCGAGTTGGGTTCTTAATCAAAGAACCTTCATTTCACGTTGTCCCATTCTATTCAGCTGGTAAAGCTAGCCCCTTCCAGCAGTTGGGGAAGTATATAAGCCAATGAAACGAGGAAACCGGCTTTATGAGCCTATATGGCTTGGAAAGAAGTTTTATTCTTTTTTTATTTATCTTAGAGGAATATTCAGCCATTTACAATTTAGTCTTTTACTCTTTTACTTGTTTCAGTCATTTGACTACGGCCATGCTGGAGCACCGCCTTTAATCGAGCAACTCGACCCCGGGACTTATTCTTTTGTAAGCCCAGTACTTGTTCTATCGGTCTCTTTTGCCGAACCGCTAAGTAACGGGGACGTAAACACACCAACATCGGTTGTCAAGCAATGCTAAGGGGACAAACACAGACACACAAACGCACACACGTATATATATACATACATATATATACGACGGGCTTCTCTTAGTTTCCGTCTACCAAATCCACTCACAAGGCTTTGGTCGGCCCGAGGCTATAGGAGAAGACACTTGCCCAAGGTGCCACGCAGTGGGACTGAACCTGGAACCATGTGGTTGGTAATCAAGCTACTTTATTTCATATAATTTGCCATTTAGGCATTTACAAAGAGGGGACAAACAAGGACAGACAAATATAAAGGGTGAAGTAGCTTAACACAGTTACAATTTTCGAATGAAATTACGGATAAGATTATAAACAATGAATTTTACGAAGGCAATGTTTAAAAATATTAATGATCATGTCGAAGGACGGACACCCGGCCATCCGGGTAGAACCTTTACTTTCTGATCCGGTCACACTTACCTGGTGCCAAACATACCCATCTTGTATGCCACAGGCTTCCATCTTTTCACAAACATATCTCGTGACAGACACCTCTTCTCCAGCCTGATTTTGCTACTGAGGTGGTAACTAAAAAAGTTAATCAACCCCTGGCCGGAGACAAAGGTGCCTGTCACTATACCTTTCGTACGCGTCTTCCATACTGTTTCTTTCAGTATGGCTACTACACAGAAAAAACAAGCCTTTCTTTCCCTGTTAAGGAAAGGGGGCGGCACAGTCTCGATGATAGACTCAGCTGATAGCTGTATTCTTCCTATCACTGACAACAGTTGTTCAACAAAAGCTATCAGTCCCGATAACTCCGGACACTCCACGAATGCGTGCAAGACGGTCTCCCTATCCTGCTCACATCGCGGGCATGTCGGCGAGACGGCACCACCGTGCCTTGACAGCTTGTCGCGAACAGGTAAAGCCGCACGGAAACACTGCCAGGCCAGGGATTTCTGGTAATTATCCAGATACCCCGGCCCGAACGTCCTCCGGAACAGGTTGACCAACTGATTTTCATCGTAGCCCAGGGTCTCCCCCAAGGCGTCTTCGGACTTAATTTCCACTAACCCGCTATAGAAATCCGTGGTGGAACTCCTGCTGCCGGCGTTTCCCACCCGAAATAGTAGCTGGAGCGCCTGACGGCACTCCAAATGCCATTCACTCAGTTTAGGTCTCCGCTTGATCCATGCACCGATGTCCGTTAGGGATGTTAACTGGGGAAGGTAGAACCGGACGTGCGGCGACCACACCTGCTCTCCATCCAGGTAAAGCCAGAGGTGCCTCAACCTTAACGCGAGTTTTCGCATCCTCAGCCAAGGCATCCCTAGCCCACCCTTTAGCGGTTTCTGGCAGCAGACAGAGCGCTTTACAAGTGGCTTTCCTCCTTTCCACAAAAATCGGAAAAGGATTCTCTCCAACTTGTTCAGCCACAAATCGGGGCAAGGCACCACGGTCAGACGGTAGGTGATTACTGATGCTATAAACATCTGCACCACCTCCGCCTTCCCTAGCTGGGATAACGCCCGCCCAGACCAGGTTTGGGTTAGAGCGGTCACCTTGTTGGCCACCTCACTCCAATTTTTCTCAATCTGGAGGTCTGGCCCGTACCAGACTCCGAGCAGCTTAACAGGACCTTCCGTCCAACGCCCTACGACGTTATTGGACGGCATCGGCTTGCCCCTCCAGGTGCCGAGTTGCAAACCGACCGACTTGTCCTTGTTAACCTTTGCTCCTGCCACCGCCTCGTAGATTTTGATGGCCTCTTCCACCACTGGAAGCTGGCCTTCGTCTGCCACGATGATGGAGGTGTCATCCGCATACGCCGTAGCTCCTCTTCCACACCATAGATCATGCGGCGCGCCCCCTAGTGCCTCCAACTTCCGCAGCAAAGGCTCAAGAGCCAATACGTATAGGAGCGAGGACAAGGGACACCCTTGACGAACTGAACGCTCGATCCTGAACGGCTTCGAAAAGGAACCGTTCACCTTGACTACAGACTCGATGTCGCTATACAAAGCAGCGATCCAACCTCGAAAGGTCGGGCCTAGGCCAGCCTCTCCGAGGACCGCCGCCAGGTACCGATGGTCGACCCTATCAAATGCTTTGGACTGGTCTAAATGTACCAGTGCTCCCCCTGCGCCAGAAAGCTTCCCCACCCTCTCTAAGGAGTAGCGTATAAGGTGGAGATTGTCGTGGATCGTTCTGCCGGGGATAGCGCACGTTTGCGCTTCCCCGACAAGTTTGTCCACGACCCGTGCCAACCTTTTTGCTAGCAGCTTGGCCAGAATCTTTAACTCTGTGTTTAACAGAGTTATGGGCCTGAAGTTCCCTATCTCGTCCCACTTGTTCGGGTCCTTCCTGATCAACGTCACCGCCCCCGGCTCGCAGACTTGGGAATTCTCCCATTCTGCTGCCAGTTGGTGTAGACGCTAGCCAGCAGGTGCCCGAACAAGTCTGGCATACTTCTATAAAATTCATAGGGCAGACCATCGAGACCCGGCGACTTCTCCCCGGGGCACTTGCCCAACACCTCGATTACTTCCTCGGCTGTGATTGGCCCTTCACAGCACTCAGCCTCTCGTGTCGAGAGGCGCAGGCCACCAGACAGGAGGTCCCTAAGGGCCTGACCATGATCCAGCGTCCCGCACCTCCCGAACAACTCGGCGAAGTGCTTGTGAAGTGCCTCACACATCTCGTCCCGGTTCTTGATCGTGCATCCGTTTTCATCAACAAGAGACCCAATTGTGGCATCGTTTCCACGCTGTGTTTCTATCGTACGGGCCCATCCGGCAACATTAATTCCCTCACGGCCCAATGCTCGTACTTTAGCCCGGACTCTACATCCCTCATGTTTGGTTTTGAGGTAACGGTCTAATGCCGTTCTCGCCGCTAAAATGTGAGATGCAGAGCCCAACCTCAACGCCTCCTCTAAGTTCTTAACTAGTTGCCCTTCTATTCTAGCCCTATCTAGTCTTAGTTGTTTACTAAATCTAATGGACTCGAATCGAATGGCTCTTTTGAGGGTGAACCACCACCGGTTATTAACCACGGCTCCGGTTAACGCCCTCTGCACTAACACCTTAATCCGGCTACGGTATGTCTCGCGTGTCAAAATAGACTTGTTCAGCTTCCAGTAGCCGGTTCCTATCTTAAGTGTGCTATCTATGTCCAGTCTACACGTGACCATTCTATGGTCAGTATAGGGCACCTGGACGAGCTGTGGACAACTAAAACTAGACTTATCTCTAGTTCTTATCACTATCCTGTCTAGATAAGACTTGAACCTTCCGTCGCCACTCATCCAGGTCCACTCTGGGACGTTCGGATGGTCAAGTCTGTAACGATCTGCTAGCTGAAACCGCTTAAGCAGATCCACGAGACGTGAGTTCACTTTCCTATAGATCGAGCCAACGCTATCGATGTGTACGTCAACGATAGCATTAAAGTCCCCTAATATCACTAAAGTCTTCGACGTCACGAGAAAGCCCTCTAGGCGCCGATAAAAATCAGTTTGGAAACCTCTAGCACAAGGTGCATAGAGTCCGATCAACCTGAAGGCCTTACTGCTGTATGTCACATCAAGGACGACCAGCCCACCTTCTGGGTCTACATACACTGTACTTGTCTGTAGAGCTAAGTCTTTACGGATCAGTACCACTACGCCCCCTCGCCCTCCGGTCTGGCCAGGAGACATGATTTTCTCGTAGCCATTCAGGAGAGACGAGAAGGTTTGTAGGCCGTCCAGCTTGGTCTCTGTAGCAACCATCACATGTATATCATGTGATCTGAGGTCGTCGAGGAAACAAGCCTGCTTCCACTTCGAACTCAGACCACGCACATTTAAACAACCAAGGTTAAGCGAAGCCATTACAAAAAGTAAAAGTTCTACTTACATTTCGTTGGAGAGGTGGGGGCCGACCTCACCACACGTTTGTGGGCCCCTTCTTTCTCCTCTTTCTTCAGATAGTCCGGCAAGTTCGCGATATGCCGGATGGCGTTTGGGTGTCTGTCTTTTAATTGTTTGAACGTTGTTTCCGCAATCCACGCGTGTCTATTTCGATCTTTGTATTTGTTGTACAGTCTTGCTGACTGATGCTTAACCACAATATCGTTTATGTATTTGTCTTGTGTGTCGAATTCAATTAATATGAGTTCATTTTCTTTTTTGTCTTCTTTTTCTGGGCCAGTTGAGCGGGATTATTTTTCCGTGTCTGTGGTGCGTCTTTGTTTTTATTATTTTTTGTAGGGGATGTGGACGGGGATGCTGCACGAATTCTTTTACGAACTGGTGCAAATTCCCCCTCTGATACCTCCATGGTATCGTCTGGGGTAGCAATAGTTTGTTCGGTAGGCGCCGCAGGTTTTAGGGGGGTGGGAAGTTTTAATAGTGTAGGGGTTTGTGAGTGCGAGGGCTGGGTTTTTTCTTCAGTCTGTTTTGGGGTTGGCACCGTAACAGCAGGAGTGGGATTTTTTGTTTTTGTAGGGGTAGATGTGTTTGCAAGGGTAGGGAGTTTTTTATTATCTGAGGGGCCTGGTGTCTGCGGTTTCTTTTGCTTGTCTGGACAGTCTACACGAATGTGGCCCTTTTTGCCGCAGGCGTAACAGGTGGGTTTTCGGCCTTCGACCTGTACCCTGAGGGCTACGTTCTCGCCCACGAGCACCCTCTCAGGAAGGAGCTGCAGGTCCTCCGCTGTTCCTTGAATTAATATATTAATGTTACGCCCGAGCCAAAATCGAGTGGTAGAGCATGTTACTTGAAGTATTTTTATTTTGTCCGCCCTTTTATATAACAGGGCGGCCACTACCTCTACCGGATCTACTTCCGGCGGGGCTTCTACAATCCTGACCCGGGACGTCCTGCGTCCCCTATAGCTTGGAAAAAGTACCACCTCCTTGGTTTTTAGGGGGTTCACAGAATGCCCGCGGGCCATTTCTTCCCCCGAGAAGCGGACATCCACGGTGCCATATGTCTGTCCCCTGGCGACGTACACGATGTCCTTCAAAATCGGGGACAGGCATTTCTCGATGGTGCTTTTTTCGAAGTGTTTGAACCTTCTGCTTTGTGGACAGAAAGTTTTAAACACTACGGTCCGCTTCTCGGTCTCCACGATACTGGCGGAGGGTGATATTTTAACATCACCACCCTCCTCTTGCATTCTTTTAAATAGCTCGACGAGCTGATTGACATCGATGTCAATGTTCTCGGTAGCCACTGCGGCTACCGCAGAAAATTTTTTAACATTGCTCTCCTCAAGAGCACTACTTTCGTGAATAATTTCAACAGGCATTATTCTGTTGAAATTAGACAACACAAAAATTACGAATGTTGGTTTCCCACAAAACTGGGAAACCTATAGAAAGTTTTTCTTCCAAAGTAGTTCAAAAAAGCAGTTCAAAAATTCCAATTCCCACCCCCATTCGGGGGAGGGGCACGAAAATAGTCTGGCAGGACTATATATAGTCACGTAAATAAAAAGCCACAGTGGCTAACAGTTCAACGGTAAGAAATTATTCAATTATTTCCCGGTAAAACCGGAGGACAAGACAGTTCAGCAACGTTTAAAGGCAAATTTTCAGTAGCAGGAATTCAACAATTAACAACACAGCAAAACTCTTACCGGGAAGAAAACGCGTCCAAACCGTAGTACGGTAAGCAATGTCACTCTTCTCTCAGTGAGGTTAGCAAGCTACTTACCACACAGCCACTCCTGCCCCTTTTTAATACATAAAGCAAACATATATTTTGAACGAATAACAAAGACACATATTCAATGAACGTTGCAGGAGATCCATCATAAATCTAGGCAATTTTCAATTAATATTATTATCGGTGTTTTTATATTAATATGAAACAGAGACGTGTGGTAATGATAACAGAAACAGCAGTATAGAAACCTTATCACTATTTCTTTTTTTCTTCATTTCTTTCCTATTTTGACTATCTTCTAATTCCATATTTCTCTTTATCACTTCTCTGTCTGTTTTCTTTCTCTTTCTCTCTGACCTTTTTGTTATGTTCTTGGTTTTGTTTGTTCTACGAAAATAGAATTTCGCCGACAATATTTCTCCTGTATTGATAATTATTATAGCATCTATTTATTGAAAAAGAGAGACAGACCCGGTGCCTATATTTGAAAAGATTATCCAAAAAAGCAAGGACGTGGCAAGTAGGTAAACTCAGTCGCATGCTTGACAAAATGCATAACGGCTATTCTTCCAGTTTTAAAAGGTGAGTTCAAGTAGTACCAAAGCCACAGTTACTTTTCATTCTTTCAGAGCCGATAAAATAAAGTACCAGTTAAATATTGGGTCGATGTAATCAAAGTGCTCCCTATCCTAAAAATCGTTGCCCTTGTGCGAAAATTAGAATTATTAAAGCGAGGAAAGGGAGGGAGATTACTGAAAGGTTACCACGTATGACGAAACGCTAAGAGGCATTTGTTACAGCTCTTAACGTTTTGAATTGAAATACTGCCGAGATCAGATGCACTTTACATTCTCTCGGGGTCGATGAAAAAAGATACCTATCAAACAGTAGGGTTGATGTAATCTATTAGACTTCTCCCCGACAAAAGTTAGCCTTGTTCCAAAATTCGGAAAACAGGTGGCGAACTAACATAATCGTTAACGCTTCGTATAAATTGTTTAAGACATTTCTGATAGCATTTCGATTATGATTTCATATTCTAACGAGGTTAAACGTTCCTTTACATTCTTTCGGATTCGATATGTTAAAGTACTTATGAAGTATTTGTCTCAATGTAATCAACTGACAATCCTTACCATAAAATCGATGGACTTTTGACAACAATTATTTAAAAGAGAGATCGTCTAAAAGTTATAATATAAATAACATAATAAGAATATTATTACTATTTCTAAATTCTGTCGGTACTCAACTTTGCCTTTCATTTTGCCAAGGTGGATGAAATAAGTACCAGTGGAACACTGGAGTCGATTTAGTCGACTTAGTCCTCTCACCCAAACTTGTTGGCTGTGTACCAAAGTTTAAAACGAGTTGTATTACTATATTTTAGGCGGCGTGTTGATAGAGTCGATAGCACGCCGGGCAAAATATTTAGCGGCATTTCGTCCATCCCTACGTTCTGATTTCAGATTCAGCCGGGGTCGACATTGATTTCCATCTTCCCGGTGTTCGATATAATAAGACCTACATAAATGCTGGGGTCGATGTAACCGACTTTCACTCTCCTTCGAAATTGCTGGCTTTGTGTCAAACTTGAAACCAATAATGTTGTTATTTCTCTTTTCTGTTTGTTTTTTCAGTCTATCTCTCCACCACTCTGCTCTTAATAACTTTCTCGCTACTCCCCTGAAGCTTTTATTATTTGACCCATATATTTATATAATTCCACTGCTTAAATTTCACGCTACAATTAACTCTGCAACTCCTCTGTATATCAAGCACTATTCCTAAGTTTTTATCTTCGTCACATCTTACTATCTTACTTCTATGTAGCTTAAGAGTTCTATTCGGAATCTCACAGTCCTTACTTCGAATTTACTCTAAATAATTTGGGTCAATGTAATTTTAACTATTCTTCCTTTGATCTAAGTATTGTAAATGGAATTTGTTGTGTCTTGGGGGATGCATTACACTAATAATAATTAGACATTCTCAGTTCAATCCCATTCTTTTTTTTACTATTACCCAATTTGTTAAATAACTAACCAACTAATCGTTCGTTTCTTTAATGCAGTGATTAAACAATCACACGTTTGTTTGTTAGTCAAATATCTTTCATCGCCATTCTCGGCCTCCTCAGTGACTTACCTTCTCGCTCTCAGAGGCCAGTGAAAGAGTGGATTTTGCTGAATAGTCACTCTTTTCAACATCTCTCATCTAGAATATGATAAACTTTTTTGGTCTCAAATCTCTTGAAGTTACTCAGACCTTAACTTCAGTCTCAGGATAAGCCATATATTGTGATATATTCCTTCACTTAGCAATCAGCTCTGGATGTGTTGTAAACACTTCATCGACCTTACAATTTTTACTCTTATAACATTAAAACATTTCATAAAACTGAATTATCCACGCTATCTATTTGTTCTTTTTTCTATTACACTCCACAAAATGGAAAACCCTTTCAATTCATATCACCTGTTACAGCTGTATTGTTTCCAGACAGTTAGTTGAGGCCTATGATGGAGAACCATGTCACGAATTTGTTTGTCATTTCTTGCAGAGTGGCATCTTTCACAGCATGGTTCCAATTTTAGTATTTATTTATAAAACTCATTCACATTTTATTGTCTCTTGATAAAATTCATTCCTCTATTGTCTCTCCTATCAACATTTTCAAATTAATATCTTTCCTATTTTTCAAAAATGCATTATTTTATTTTGTTAATATTTGTTTGCTGCACAAGCATTTGTTGGTTTTATTGTTGTTTAAATTATCTCACACTAACTCTCTCTTTCTTTATTATTTCCCTCCTTCATTATTTGTGAGTGTGTGAGTATTTCTATATTTGATATTTGTTTTTAATTATACTAATGGAACTGTCTGGATATTTTGTTATTTTTACAGTCTATATCTTCATTATCGATCTGGAAACTTTATCATATAACTAACTACTAAATGTTTCGTCAGCATTTCTGTCTTTTACCAAAATATATTCCCTCTTAGGTCCAAGCTTGCTGACGTGTTTTATATATTTATTTTCCTAGCGTTAAGATTTGAACAAATATTCTTTAAATAACCAATATAAATGTAAATCATGAAAATGTTTAAGACTCCAAGGAATCAATATACAACCAAACAATTACGACTATTCTTTCTAACACAGTTTCCATGTTGAGTTACGGTATTGTAGACATTGCCTCTTTGGCACAGTAACACGGAAATGAAAATTGGCTTATTCAAAAGTATACTTTGGCACTTATGCTAAGGAGTTTTGCGTACCCTTACGGCATAAGCCATGATTAACTCATAGCCTAATAATTCACTACTTCAAATATCACTAAGTTTGTCATGATAATTAATTTCAAGTTACAATATTATATGTATTAAACATACATAATTCGATGTACGGATGTTTTTAGGATAATAGTTCGAAGTTGATCGAGTAGAGCTTTACGTACAACATATCTTACGGGATTCTATATAGTTTCTGCCGAAGCTAACTCACGCACAAGTCCTGGATCGATCAGAGTCTTTTAGTTCATTTGCTTAAAATACCACGCAGCGAATCCGAATGCATGATGCCATGGTCACTAAGAGAAACTGTTAAACATTCCCATATGCATGTATATGTATAGGAAGAGTGATATAGATAGGCAGATAGACAGACAGAGAGACAGACAGACATATAGATAGATAGATAGATAGATAGACAGACCGACAGACACACAGACACACAGAAAGATAGATTGATTGATAGATAAAGTGAGAGAGGTAGGTAAAAAGAACGATAGCGAGAGAGAGGGAGAGACAGAAAGAGAGAGAGAGAGAGAGAGAGAGAGGGATGGGTAAATGTACATACATTTGTTCACTCCGTTTTAGTTTCGACATCGTATAATGCGTTGCCTCCATTTTTGCTCCTAACTTTCGATGTTCTTGTAGCATCGCCAGAGGAAATATGGTGAACATGTAGCGATGCAAAATGACACCACTGCTGATGGGATGATTTTAACACTCAGTATTAAATTAATTGAAGAAAGCCGCATCTACCTCTGCATTAGCATTATTGGCAAAATATTTAGTTATCACATTAAATGATGAAGGTGATGGCCGAAAATGACTGACTGTGAATAGATATTGCTCTTGTTTTTTTTTTCTGCAAATAAATATAATATATATATATATATATATATAATAGAAATATGTTACAAAAAGTAAATAGAAACTGCAAGTGGAAATGTAAGGGGTAAGTAAGAAGAAAAATAAGTGTAAATGCACATTCGAAATCAAAAACTAAAGGACGTTGTAAGAAAAAAAACGATAGACATATACAATTAGATGAACTGAGATATGAATAAAAGTAATAAAAGTCATTATTGTGAGGTATTAAAGAGTTTTATAAGCACACCGGTTTCGTAGAATTACTAATCATTGCTTTGAATGTACACCGATTATTGAACGGTGTCAGGTCTACTAGTCCCTGAGTAAAACGATTATCAGTAAGGGAGGTAAGTAGCTCTGGATTTGGTGCAATTAGGGTAGATATAGATCTGTTATGTGAATAGTTTATGGGATGTATGGGGGTTAGTCTTATTAATTGAAAGGTTAGTGTAGTGTTCTGTATTATGTTGTGTTCATATCGAGTTGTGGAAGATATTTATTGATGAAAGTTGCATCTTTATTCATTCTTTGTCTTACTGTATATATAAAGTGTGAGAGAGCGAGAGAGATACATGCATATATATATATATATATAATATATATATATAATAGAAATATGTTACAAAAAGTAAATAGAAACTGCAAGTGGAAATGTAAGGGGTAAGTAAGAAGAAAAATAAGTGTAAATGCACATTCGAAATCAAAAACTAAAGGACGTTGTAAGAAAAAAAACGATAGACATATACAATTAGATGAACTGAGATATGAATAAAAGTAATAAAAGTCATTATTGTGAGGTATTAAAGAGTTTTATAAGCACACCGGTTTCGTAGAATTACTAATCATTGCTTTGAATGTACACCGATTATTGAACGGTGTCAGGTCTACTAGTCCCTGAGTAAAACGATTATCAGTAAGGGAGGTAAGTAGCTCTGGATTTGGTGCAATTAGGGTAGATATAGATCTGTTATGTGAATAGTTTATGGGATGTATGGGGGTTAGTCTTATTAATTGAAAGGTTAGTGTAGTGTTCTGTATTATGTTGTGTTCATATCGAGTTGTGGAAGATATTTATTGATGAAAGTTGCATCTTTATTCATTCTTTGTCTTACTGTATATATAAAGTGTGAGAGAGCGAGAGAGATACATGCATATATATATATATATATAATATATATATATATAATAGAAATATGTTACAAAAAGTAAATAGAAACTGCAAGTGGAAATGTAAGGGGTAAGTAAGAAGAAAAATAAGTGTAAATGCACATTCGAAATCAAAAACTAAAGGACGTTGTAAGAAAAAAAACGATAGACATATACAATTAGATGAACTGAGATATGAATAAAAGTAATAAAAGTCATTATTGTGAGGTATTAAAGAGTTTTATAAGCACACCGGTTTCGTAGAATTACTAATCATTGCTTTGAATGTACACCGATTATTGAACGGTGTCAGGTCTACTAGTCCCTGAGTAAAACGATTATCAGTAAGGGAGGTAAGTAGCTCTGGATTTGGTGCAATTAGGGTAGATATAGATCTGTTATGTGAATAGTTTATGGGATGTATGGGGGTTAGTCTTATTAATTGAAAGGTTAGTGTAGTGTTCTGTATTATGTTGTGTTCATATCGAGTTGTGGAAGATATTTATTGATGAAAGTTGCATCTTTATTCATTCTTTGTCTTACTGTATATATAAAGTGTGAGAGAGCGAGAGAGATACATGCATATATATATATATATATATATATATATATATATATATGGCAAATAGACATGTAAAGGTGTGAGCATAATTGGGTGGAAGCATAAGAGTGAGTTTAATAAGTCCAATTCATATCCATTTAGAGGCTAATTCAGTAGTTCTGGGTGAATTTTTGCTCTTGCTTCTTGCATCAGATTATCGGGACGATCAATACATAATGAACGAGATTCGGCATGAGGAAATCGTAGACACTCATCATAAGTGCATTGTATATGTGTGTTCTGTGTTTGCGTATCTCTGTGTGTAGGTGTTCAATAATGCCTAGCGGAATATGCGTTCACATGTCGACCTAATTTTAAGAACTTGCGATAATCAATTATATAAACCTGAGTACATGGTTTCACCTATATTATTGACTTCAAATCTATGTTAAGACCAATTTTACTTCGGCAAAATGTAAAGATTACGAAGAAATATTGGCAAGCATTTTTTTCAGAGACCTAACGGTTTTGCAATCTCTCCACACTGACAATATTGATAATAGTAATAATAATAATAATAATAATAATAATAATAATCGTTTCTACAATAGGCACAAGACTTGAAATTTGGTGGCAGGGGACTAGTGTTTCGGCCCTGGTGTTTCACTGGTGCTTTATTTATCAACCGCGAGAGTATGAAAGGCAAAGACGACCTCGGCTGAATTTTCACTCAGAACGTAAAGACGGACGAAGAACAACATGCCAACGATTCTGTCAACTCACCGCCTTAACAACAACAATAATAATAATTGTTTCACAGTTTGTCATATGGTCAGCAATGTCTTAGTGGATGAAGTAAATCGATGACATCGTCTCGTGGACTCAGCTTGTACATATTTTAACTACACCGACATCATAAAAGGCAACATTGATCACGACTCGTACAGATCCTGAAGAAATGCCGTTAAGCCAACACTATTGACTTCGCTACTATTAGTCTTACCGACTGACTCGAGAAGGTTTCATTACATGGTCTAAAATGGTGAAGCATGATTTGTTGTTTTTACCAAGTTGCTATTTAGACAAATTTCATTTCTTTCCTGTGTCGTTCAAAAATGATGATCTGCTGCTCTTATAAGATTTATCTCCCTTGTATTTGATGTATATTTCAAGCGCACCTATGAGTAGTTAACTTTAAGTGATTATCTTGATTATTTCAGTAATTTAATTATTTTTTTTAAATCACTGTATTACATATGTGAAACCATACCACATGGGAGTTTAGAATGCACAACGCTGTCTTCATGATACTGCATTAAACAGTTGTAAGTTGGTAATTGTGAAATTATATATTTATTATATATTCATATATTTTAGATTAAGTGGCGTGTATGTGAACACATATGAGCACATGTGTGCCTGCATATTTACACACAAATGCACGAATAGATGCAAATATATGAGTATATACATGTTTATGTGTTTGTATATATGCGTATATATCTACCTATCTCTCTCTCTCTCTCTCTATATATATATATATATATATATATATACATACATGTGTATATATATTATATATATGTGTATATATATACATATATATATATATATATGTGTGTGTGTGTGTGTGTGTGCATGTATGGATATATTCATATATATATATATATATATATACATATATATATACGTACACAGCCATGCGCACACAGACACGCACGTACACATTCACATATATGCAGAGAAGCTGAAAGTGACAAAGAGAAGTGACTATCTATATGTACAATCTATCAGTAGTCATTTATAAGTATATATTATTCCCGTCAACTTCAATCACTTTTTAACTCCAGAGCTTTATAAAACTTCACTTGATTTCAAAAATCACCAATGTCGACATCTCTTATTAGTAAACTTCTGGGAATACAGACCGCTTTTTCATTAAGAAATTGCTATAGTACAAAAATCATTTTCTATTTATCTCTCTCTTCTCCACAATTCACTAGTAGAAATTTAAGCAATAATAACAATGTTAAATCGCTTTCTTTCTCGTTTTTTCTTTCTTTCCTTTTTATTTAATCCTTTCTTTCTTTTGATTGTCTCTCTTTTAAACGTATCAAGGAATAACATTAAAATCAGCTGAACGAAGAGACCGAGGAAAATTTCAGCATGAAAGAGTTCATTATTTCACGAAACCGTCAATACGCTTGACCCCCAGGTTAAATATGCTGGAAAGTTTCACCATATTAATGCTTTCTATTGAGAGTGTTTTCATTTCCCTTTGGTAGAATTATAGTTTAACCAATCAGGTGCATTGATTGAACACTGTGTTTCCAATATTATCTAATCAGATAGACGTTCAGCTTAAGGCAATAAAAGCCGAAGTACGTTTAGAATAATCATTTGGACGTCAGTGGCCAAATTGGTACTACTGGACATGAGGGACTACAAACGTTCTTCAAATGAACAAGAATGATAAGTTGTACAGGCATCAGAAAATGCAAATATGGAAATCTTCAATTGGCAGCAGTTATTTAAGCTAAAGTGAATCAACAATGAAACTATACATATATTTATTAGTTGATTTTCTTTTCGAGAACACTTTCTTAAGCCAACTTCCCCAAAGTTATCAAGTTATTTATTTTTGAATTAGATTTTCAAAGAAGGATATTCTAATTTGAATTTGAAATCAAAGTTTGAAAGAAAGAGAAAACGGCTCAAAGCACACACAGCTCGAAGTTCTGTTGTTAAGTTAAGTTTATTTCATTTCATTGGCAAATTTCATACATTCAAAGGAAACTTTATCCGGTAAGATAATCCAAATAATGTATTATACTCAATTTCTTAAGAAGTGAATTAAAATGTATTTCAGAATAATGCATCCAGTCTTCATTTTCTTTATATTTTTTGTTCGTTTTATGTATTTTGTGATTGACGTTGTATCACTTAAATATATTAGCGTGTAAATATACAGATAATTTATTTCGCATAAGCAAACCAAGTCTTTCTCTGTTCGTATATGAATGTGGTATCAGGTGTTAATACAGAATTGACTGAGTAATAATGCTTTCATACATCACCATTGCACGCATACACGAGCGTGTATATATCACATGGATGTATGTATATCGTCAAGTGCAAATTATTTGAAAATTATTCTTCCTTTACGTGTTCGAACGCATCATGTGTGATATGAATTTTGGACAACACAAACACTCACTCAGGCAAGAGAACTGCAGTTCTAATTATCTCTTATCATGCATTCCAGTATCAAACGTTCACAGATCAGCCTTTACCTAAAGTCATCTAATTTTGCTCGCGTATTGAATACTACAATATTTGTCATCTTTGCAATGTCCTATTATTTGAAAAACGTTTACATCTGCATGAATGGTGAAATCACTGCCTTTATTTCTGATTAATTTCTCTGCATTGTTTCTGACTACGTCGATATCTGGATAGTTGTGTTGGTGAAATGGGTTGTTTGTTAGCCCTATTTAAAATTGAATGTAGCTGAAACGTATTATAACTATGCCCCTTCGGTTTTTTGATGGGTACCTCTCTAAGTAAACTTTTTTCCTAGTTTCATAGTGGAGGTGAGATTTGAGAAATATTTGGTTGCCAAATGAAGAAATATGAACAACGACACAACTATACCATCATTTAAATCTATATCTTTTGTTCACTTGATAGCCATTTAAGTTCCATTGACTATCAATTATCTTACTAAAAAATGCATTACTAGTTTAATTAAAGAACAAAAGCGACACTTAATCCGGAAAGAAATACTGTTATTTTGTTTTAATTCATATTAGTGAATTCGATTAAGGCAAATTAGCGTTTGAATACAAAACAATAGAAAAAGGAAAGTGAAAGAGAAAAGGAAACCATCCCAAAAGATTACTTGGGAGGAAACATTGGTCATTTAATTTACATTTCTAAGAAAATAATAACATGATTTATTTATTGGCCACAGTAGTTTATTTCACAGTGTTTGGTTTCGTGTTCATGGTACCATTACGTTTATTCTTCCACTTCGATATCATTATTAAGAAAGCGGTATTCATTAAATGTGTTTTTCACTCAGGAACGAAATGAAGAGTATATCATCCT
Source organism: Octopus sinensis (assembly GCF_006345805.1). Lineage (NCBI taxonomy): Eukaryota > Metazoa > Mollusca > Cephalopoda > Octopoda > Octopodidae > Octopus > Octopus sinensis. Next base: position 150,628,376 of record NC_042997.1, read on the forward strand.
TTAGAGAGTCCACACGTTTAATGGAAAAGATAAAGGTATCCATAAGCCGATGATTTGACCCGAAGGCTTGTAATAGAAAGCCCTGTGAAAAACACCGATAAAGAGGCGGCGGTGTTAAGCCGTTTGACTGATTATTTCTACTACACAAATCGGCCATTACGTAATTCTAATTACAAAAGCAAAGATTCGTCACATGTAATGTGCGTCATGT
>NC_042997.1:150633586-150641086 GCF_006345805.1 Octopus sinensis
ACATATACACTGATTTCCTCTCAAATACGATGCCATCATCCAGAGAGATGAGTGCTGCCTCCCAGTTTAGGCCCTCCATTACTCGATCCATGAGGCACAAGAATGTTGCACCAGCCGAATGGCATGATATTGAACTGCCACCAACATATGTCCCTATGAAAATGCAGTCTTTTTCGGCAAACTTGGGTTAATGGTATCTGGCTTCCATATCAATTGTATAGAACCACCGGGTTCCTGCTAAAGCATCAAGCGTGTCGTCAATTCTTTGCATGGGATACGCATCCTTTGCTGTCACTTCATTCAGCGCGCTATTATCCACACAACATCTCACTGTCCCGTCTTTCGTCCGTACTAAAAGAACTGCTGATGAGCAGGAACTGCCCCGATTTTTCTATTACTTCCTGATGTCGAAATTCTTCCATCAATTCCTCAATTTCCTGTAGCTGATCTGGGTTCTTTCGTTGAACCGGTTGCTTGATTGAGCGATAGCCTTCACTCTCGATATGGTGCTCTACCAGCTTCGTGCAACCGAGGTCTATGCCTCCCACAGAGAAAACATCAGCATATCTCACTAGCAACTGCCTGGCGACTCCGTGCAAACAGATCTTGCAAATGCACAGGCAAACCACTTTTCTACCAACTACAACTGATGGGAAGCGCTATCCTATTTCTCTGCTGAGTGTCAAGTTCCGCAAATGTCCCAAATCCCTGTTTGACGTATTTCATGTCAATGTAATTTCCGATCATTGAGTTAAATATAAATTTCCAGGAATTTTAGAGTATACTTCAGTCTACTTAGCCACCTTCACAATTAAAGTCATTGTGTATATCAGATATGTGTTTATATTTCATATATGCATATGTATATTTGCTTTTTTTATGTATAAAATAAATATATTTGCGTGTTTATATATAGAATTCATTTGAATCAACGTATTTTATCATTCAGAGTTGAGCTCAGTATATACGTGTATATCCAATATACTACACATCTGTACATACTCGTACACATACCTATGCCTGTTCACACACATTTTGCAAGTAGGCAAATTCCAGATCCAACTTAGGGAAGGTTCCAATTATGATGTTCGCATAAACTAAGATCTGAAATGGGTTAAAATTTCAATCCAGCTGTTTCATACAAATATTTTAGTAATGAATAATTGGATTACGTCTTGAAAAAGCCGTTTTATTTAAGGTGAATTAAGAATTTAAAATTTTGGTTCGTAGAAAAAAACAGCAGAAGATGTGGAAAGTGAATTTACCCACCACTTTTTTTAGGCAAATCTCAAACCTAATGCGCTAATAATTATGTTAGAGTGTTTCTAGACAATGGACAAGCGATGAATAAAATTTGTTTACATCAAAGAATAATATCCTTTGTCCTCAATCAGGATCACGTAGCACTACCTACATCTCGTCATTGATAGTGTCGTATTTCTCCATTTTTCCCTTTTTATACGCCTTTCTGTATTTACTCTCGCGTCTTTCAACCAACTTCAGCATTCTCTCCCTGCTACCAAACCACGTTCATACAGCGAATTTCCCCTTCTGCCTCCTACCGGCCTCTATAAATAGATCCCCTCCTTCCATTGTAATATTCTCTCCTCCCTTTTTCCGCTTCTATTTGCATTCGCAATACCGTTCACACTTTATTTACATTATTTACATTATTTACATTTGACGAATAACGCAACGTTTCGGCTGATATAACATCCAGCCTTCATCAGGTGTCTTGGGGAAATTTCGAACCTGGATTCTCATTCCTAAGGTATTTTTCGACGTTGTTGTTGTTATTATTACTGATGAAGGCTGGAGGGTATATCAGCCGAAACGTTGTTTTCACAACAAACAAGATGAGGACAAATATCGTCAAATGTAAATAATGTAAATATTGTACGTAATTCCTTATCTCTTAAATGTACAACCGTTCACACTTATCTGTTATCTGTTCAAAAAACAACTGACACACGGTCTTATTTTCAACTTGAGAATGGCGGAATAAAGTATTATTTCGATCAGAAACACTCTGGGTAACTGCATTTAACAGATTTGTGGGATTTTTTTCTTGAGATTATCTATTTATATCTCTTCCTCTCTCTCTCTCCATATATATATATATATATATATATATATATATATGAATATATATATATATATAATGTATGTATGTATACATGTTCATAAGTATCAGCTGATTAAATGCACTCTTCTGTTTCTTAACATAGAAACAACATCCGGAAGGAAGGTAATCTCTTTGACGTATTTCATTTGGCACGAAATATCCTAGAATTTGATTCACATCGGAAGAAGGAAACAATCTCGTTAGCTGCATCCTGTAATAATTGTTTCGTTTTCAACAAAACTTCTTTTTTTGATGGAGTTGGGACGTCTTCTTTTCCTTATTATGATCTCAATTTATTTGTGCGGGATTTATGTAATGAATTTCCGAACATCCTTTAATGTACAGTGCATAGTATTATTAAGTGTATTCTGAAGTTGCGGTATTCGTCTCAAGATGTATGCGTGCATAAGTTTAGATTATTTTAGGAATCAAATACATTTTTATTATTGCACCTTCATCTCTTCTTTTTTCCAGTATCCCGAATGTATATCAAAGGCAAATGAATTCTATTGTACTGAGAATACAGTTGTATTCCTGAAAGCTGTCCTACATTCATTTTAATAATAATCGTCCGTATATAAAATGATATTAATTACAAGATTGTATATTTTATTCTTGAAAATCTATAAATAAGCACGAATTCTATATAATTTATCCGTGTATGTGTACCTTGATGATCTATAAAATTCACTTGGATAATTTACCATCGTAACTTGCGTGAAGTTATTAGAGCTACCGATTCGTGTGTTAACGCTTGTCATTCGAAGGTCTGGTCGCTTTTATGTCAGGATAGACAGCAGCGATATATTTGTATACGAGAGTGTGTCTGTAGGCGCGTAGTAGTATCAGAAAATGGGCACCTACCGAAGTGCGAAGATAGCTATATGTGCTGGTCAGTGTGTGTGTGTGGGAAATTTGTTGGATATGTGCAATTTGTGAAAGTTATGAACGACATCCTTGTAAGTTATTGCACTACTGGAACATAAGTTCCACTCGCTATAATTGCATCGCTCCCTCATTCATTTACACCTCGTCAAATAAAAATATATATGCCTAAACACTGCATGGTGCTAATATTATTGTAATGTATATGATTATATATATATATACATATTCATGTACATATCTATGTATTAAATATAGTTCTAGATATTTTCCCGAACACTTAGGGGTGAACCCAAATTCTCATAGTAAACTTGTCCGTCATCACTGAAATCATTTAACATTAGGCGACTTCAAATACTGCATATTTAGTCTGAAAATATGTTTCTTTTACTACAGATAGACACACAAGTATAGACATACAGGTATAGAAATGTCTGCGTGTACACAAATATATATATAAACTTAGATAAACTTAGATATGTTTCGACCAAAGATTGGTCCAGGCCATGTCTAACTTAATAGCACCACCTGATAGGATTATTCGAATCCTGTTTAAGTCAAGTTTTGTTTGAGTCAAGTTTTGTTCAAGTAGTGAGTTCTTGTTGGGTGAGTTGTATCCAGTTTTGTTCAAGTAGTGAGTTCTTGTTGGGTGAGTTGTATCCAATTATGGGTGGCTTATCTGGTATTTTTTTAAGGAATCTATCCAGACTCTGTTTAAAGTTGATGGGATCCTTTTCCTCTTTGATCTCCCTCGGGACAATGTTAAATAGGGCAGGGCCTGTTGAGGAAAAGAAATTATGTTGCAGTGTACATGTATGTTGTGATCTTGAATTGGGCATATAAGTTTATATATTAAATATACATTTAGATGCATATATATTTTTAAACGGTTGAATGCGAGTTCGGCCTTTAATTGGAGTAATATCCAAAGATTTCTAGCGTTGTTTCTTCATATTTTACTTTTGAATTTACTAATGTAAATTTATATAGATATGAAAACTTATATAGAAATATAAAGTATATGATTTATCTTATTAAACACTGTTTAACAAATTCATTCATATTTATGGAAACGGAGGAGATTAGATGTTAAAATGGATTGTAGTTTTATTACTCATGTTGCTATACAATTTGTTTCCTATAGAAAAACAGAGTATATGTCAGAAAGTACTCGTCGATAGCTTAGATAAAATCTAAAAAGACGTTAGAATTACATAGGTATGGTGTTAGTAATCACCTTGTAAAGTGTTCTTGATTCTGGAGTCATGTCCATCCTAAACAAGTCTTGTTTAGAATGGACATGACAGAATGTATAGAAATATGAGTAATAAAAACTACAATCCATTTTAGCATGTAATCTCCGTTTACATAAATGTGAATGAACTTGTTGTATTGTGTTTAATAAGCTAAATCATATATTTAACATTTCTAAATATATATATATATATATATATATATATATAAATGCACACACATATGCATATATGTTTATATATGCATGTACTTACATATATATGTATATCTACATACATATGTGTCTGTCTCTGTTTACACACACACACACATATATATCTATATATGTACACACATATGTTCATATATATGTATATAAATGTAACTACGTATGCATATATGTATATACGAATATATGACCATTTCTCAAAATCATCTTAAATGCATTTTGAAGAAAACCAACAATGCCGTATACGTAATCAAAAAGAAATAAATGGATGTATCTTAAGATAAAATATATTTTTCTCTTTCCATATATACGACTTGAACTGACTGCTGAATAAATCAGTGTACATTTTGGATATATCTGCATATGTGTACACTCTCAGACACAAACCACAAACATAAGTACATGTATATGAATGTGTCTCTGTGTATAATTGTTGCTCAAACCATTCTTGAAAACAAGAATCCGTCTGAGTGAATAGAGTGCTTCATAATCTAGTTTAGCGTGATATATTATGTATATGAACTGAATCAAAAACACAGTGAAGGAATATATGTTAAATTAGATATTACATTCCATCGTATCTCACCTATATTTTTTTTCAATTCAGTTTCTGCTCGTATTATATAATATAATCAGATATTATATGATACAAATATGTAGATCCCAAATGTGAGATGCCGCTCGATTTCTTTAAAACGTTTCAGCACTAGATGTATTTCTAAGGGCGAGTTTTGGGGTTCGCGTCTCAATTCAAATTTCGTACATCATAAAAATGAAATATTTTCAGCTGTTTGTAGCGATGTCCTCAATATTTTGAATAGCGTCCAATACACTTTCAACACAACTCAAGTATATACTTCCATCTACACTTCATTTAAATGGTGTTTCCCACATTTAATTATGCGGTTCCACGTCCGGTACAAAGTACTTCTAAAGCAAGACCCATTGTTTTAAGAAATATGCACCGGATTCATCGCTTTATCTACAGATACATATGTTGTTTATGGGTTTTTCAAGTACATAATTCGAAATTTAACCACAGATTATGATAAAAAACTAAAATTAAGCATATCTTGATTATTTCGTATTATTTGATTTCTTTCATACACATACAGATTAGAGTGCGAGAATGTATATTAATCAATAGAATGATATATAGATTGTGAGACATGTGTGTATTTGTGTAATGTGATATATAAAAGTGTGTGTGAAAATGAATCACCACAATATTTATGCATGTGTGCTCAAATGATGGCAACTTCTCTCTAGTAAGTCAGATTCATTTTAGCCCACTGTTCTTGAATCACCAGAGAAATTTATCACTTTAACCCCCAACTTCCTGTAAGAATATGTAATTTGCCACGGAAACTCATATATGTATATATATATATATATATATATATATATATATATACATATATGAGTTTCCGTGGCAAATTACATATATATATATATATATATATGTTTGCGTGTGTGTGTGTGTGCATGTGTGTGTGTGCGTGTATATATATATATATATATATATATATATATATAACTAAAAATAAGGCTGTCTGAGAGACACCACCATGCCGAAATAGCAGTCAAATTCCCGACTCTAAAAGCCACCTTGAAATGTTCATATCGCACCATGAGATAAGACAGAGGGAATTATTCAGTAATATTTTTTTTGCTAGTCTATTTTGTCCCTCTGTCTTATCTCATGGTGCGATATGAACATTTTAAGATGGCTTTTAGAGTCAGGGATTTGACTGCTATTTCGGCATGGTAGTGTCTCTCAGACACCCTTATTTTTAGTTGTAAAAAATTATTACCTTTGTATGGTATTTATTCCCATGCTGGCCACTTGATAAAATCGATATTTAAATATCAGTATTATCCTTATTTATAAATGTATATATATATAAATAGGCGTAGGAGTGGCTGTGTGGTAAGTAGCTTGTCTACCAACCACATGATTCCGGGTTCAGTCCCACTGCGTGGCACCTACTATAGCCTCGAGCCGACCAAAGCCTCGTGAGTGGATTTGGTAGACGAAAACTGAAAGAAGCCCATCGTATATATATATATATATATATATATATAGTTAATCCAAACAAGAAAACACAGAAAAAAAGAGAAAAAAAGAGAAAAAAACACAGCAACGCAGGACGTGGGAAGGAGGGTTTAACGTTTCGAGCGGAGCTCTTCGTCGGAAACAAGGAGAAGGAAAGATCCCAAGGAGGGAAGACAGAGGAGACAATATTTGAGCTGGTGGTGCTTAAGGGATCACATATATATATATATATTTAGTGAAGGGAAGAAATGGAGCCGAACGAAGATTCTACAAAATTCCTTTTTATTATTTTCTACACATGTTTCAAAGGCTGCAAATTCCCAAATACGGATTGAATAAGGAGACCATTCTGCAGCTTTCTCTTCAGGAAAATCCAGGAATTTAAAATCTCAAAACAAATGCGCAGCAAGCTTTTCGAACAAAACGCTCCCTAGGAGCCCATGGTAAAAATGGCAAAAAACTAGGTTTATTCCAACGGATTTTTTCGTCGGCATTCACCCACTCTGACGTCAGCGCATATTGAGAGACAGTTTTGTGCCATTTTTACCATGGGCTCCTAGGGAGCATTTTGTTCGAAAAGCTTGCTGCGCATTTGTTTTGAGATTTTAAATTCCTGGATTTTCCTGAAGAGAAAGCTGCAGAATGGTCTCCTTATTCATTCCGAATTTGGGAATTTGCAGCCTTTGAAACATGTGTAGAAAATAATAAAAAGGAATTTTGTAGAATCTTCGTTCGGCTCCATTTCTTCCCTTCACTAAATATATATATATATATGTGATCCCTTAAGCACCACCAGCTCAAATATTGTCTCCTCTGTCTAAGGGTACACGTGTGTGTGGAGTGCTCAGCCACTTACACGTTAATTTCACGAGCAGGCTGTTCCGTTGATTCGGATCAACCGGAACCCTCGTCGTCGTAACCGGCGGAGTGCTTCCATGTATATATGTGTATGTGTGTGTATATATTTGTGTG